>NW_017535407.1:2299396-2303259 GCF_001853355.1 Bactrocera latifrons
AAAAATGTTTTTTTTTGAGATTATAAATACATTTTTGTTTTGTTATTAAGAATATTGCAATGATTTTGAATTTACTCAGTTTTTTTTTATATTCTTGAAACATGTTGCCACAGTTTTGTTAACCTAACGGTTTTACTTATCACCTAAGACTAAGCGAGATAAATATAGGGTTATATATATAGTATATATAAATGATCAGGATGACGATCTTATGGTCGACGGTCTTGCACCTTAAGGTACTTCCCTGGCTTTGATTCGTGCAAGGTGCAAGAGTATAAAATGTTTGGTTGCAACCGAACATGTACCCTCCTTACTTGTTAATATTAATTTTTATTGCAGCTTTTCTTCAAATGATAAATAGTTTTATTTTAAGGAATAAAGTTTCTCGATTATAAGATTTTATTCGTCTCAGTTATTTAATATTAATTTTTAAACTAAAATATTTTTTTCTGAAAATCCATTTTTTATTTTAATACAAAAAATATAAAATTTTAAATTTATTTTTTCATTATACACCACTATGGAGTTATGATTGTGGATTTTGGTTTCCTTTTATGGCTTACCATCCGCGGGCAATTATAATTTATTTACCAATTACATGCATATCTCTACGTACAGACCTACATACATATTTATGTATGCAATTGCTACAAAGACAGCATAATAAATCAGAAAATTTGCGCAGTGCGCCGTTAATTTGTATTTATTTTAAGTCTGATTTTAACTACTAAAAAGGCTTTAGTACTTACATATTTAAATATAGTGTTATTTTATTTAACCACCCCAGCCAAGTATCTTCTTCGTTTTTCCTTGCCTGATGCATTACTGATGCCCTTTGGCCAACTCTTTTAGTGTTGCAAAATAAAAGCGTTCCACTAGTTCAGTTGTACGTATGTACATGCTTGATTGACAGTTTGGGTGCCTCTCTGACGTAAGTGTTGATTTAAAAGCGACACATCAAAGTCTTCTAGACGACACTTCTTCTTCCTTACTCTTATATGCTTGCAGTTTGTGATTAACTGCAGGAACGAATTGCAAACCATTGAGTTTGTCCTCCTTATTGCAGATGAGTGACAGCCTATGCAGTCGCTTATGGCATAAGTCCACTGCATCTCAGCTTAATTTGTGGCACATTAAGTTCTGCAGTTCTGAGTGCATAAAATCTGTATGACAACGCTGATGACATCATACTTTTTTAAGATTTAATATAAGCGTATGAATATAATTTATATTCCATTTAAATATTTTTCGACAAATGCATCTCAGCTTTATATAAAATGCTCTCGTGTTGCTTTTAGCCTTATTGAAAAATTTTAATGGAATGGAAGCTTTCATATTTTTCTTTCATCATGAAAGAAACTAATGAAACTAATTTATGATTTTAATATGTAAACATGTAAATCAAATACTCTCTAAAATTAGTCAATGAATTGGTTATCCAAAACATTTTTAATGCTGTTAAAATTATCTCAACCCTCTTAATATTTTATCCTCCCACGGTATGATACACTGGAGGAAGTGTCGATAGTGAGGCCACAAAATCTGTTAAAATTCGTCAACATCATCCTAAAGGGTGACTCCTCCCCATGTACCTAGTAGCTGAACTCCATCTGGTATCGCAAAGGACCAGAATTGGTTTACGCGTGGCTCATTGGCCTAACAGATTAATCTACCTAACCTAATACTTTTTCATTTCTAATTTCAAATGTAATTTTTGGGTAAATTAAACTACTCATAACTAACGGGATTGCTTCTTGAAAAGCTCGTAATTTTTTTTTTTTACCTTTTATGGAAGAATTCAATATTATGTAAAAATAATTATTATTCCTTGAGGTTCTTTGGAAAGATTATTTTATAATAATTTGGTAAAATGTTTTCCTCATTTTTTTTTTCTCACAGTAGGAGGTAACTCTATTTCGACTTATTATTCAATTAAATATCCAAATATTTTCCGGGTCCGTGACCCTGTCCACGATTTTAAACCTCCTAGCATAATCACCAATTGGAGGCAAACCATTCATAATGATTTTATTTCATTGAGTTATAAAATTCATAAGAAATAAAAAAATTTCCCAAAAATAATCAAACTTTAACTGTTAATATCTTTTAAACGAAAAATCTCTTTCGTCTCTTTTATTTACGAAAAAATCGTACAGACCTTTTTTGTAGGGCATTTCCTACAAAATCTAAGGAACAAAATATTTTTTCAAGTAGCTGGAAGTGAGATGTTAATTTTTCTATCTGATAATAAGAAAAAATAGAAAACTGTAAGTAGGAGGACCTTCCCATTGCAATTAAAAACTCATTCTGGGAGAGGCTACCCTAGAGTTGTCTAGGAACCTATTTTTCAGAGTACCAAACGAAAAAAAAAATTTTGTTTTGAATCACTCTAATACATACATATACTGAATATTTTCCGATAAATATTTTTTTTAAATGTTCTTAAAAATTTAAATTTTTTACAGTTTTTCATGTTTTTTTTTATTTGCTTTTCTCCATGGTTGGTAACTCTGTTGTTTCAAAATATGCGTAAGTACACTACTACTGTGTTGTTTTCGTGAAAACCTACTTTCTACATGCTTTTTACTTATGGAGTATTTCATAATTTTTACATTTTATGTTTTGGATTACTTAAAAAGAATTTAAAAATAATATTATTTGGTTCTCTAATAATAAGAAAATATAATTAAACATTTTTAAATTAATTATTTATTGATTTATCGATTCAAAAATAAAATCTCATCTATAGGTTGTATTTTGGTCCAAATTAAATTAACGCTTTTCAATATATACATTTTTAATAGCAGGCTTTTGTGGGACTGTGAACTTCTACATAAAATGTTCAAAATATTTATATTTCTCATTCTAACACTGCTTGCTCAAAATCGTTCACACGATCTGCCGTTTTTTGTCAACATCAAGTTCTCTTTAATAGTTGGAATGCTTTCATCAAACATATCCTCTATATAGTTTCAGGCAAATTTTCTGTTCTTTGTTGCCTTTTCAATTACTATCCGCTACATCCACTTTCCAGCAAATCAAGGAGACATGTCCACGTGACGTGTACAATCAACATCAGTTGGATATCTTTCTATGTGCATATTTTTGTATGTGAGTGTCATTTCTATGGCAAAATATTTGTATGCTATTTACATAAAATTCCATGCACACATATATATTGATATACTTTTGCCGCAATCATAGATTTTTCTATTTGTGCGCTATACAATTTTCTTTTTTCTTTTCCCATTAGCGTTGAAAGTTTCGTTTTTTATTCGCATTTCTCTTTTTTTTTTGTGTTTTTCTAACCACGCGCACACACACTCACCCTCACGGCGTTTAGTATTTCGTTCATTTTGCCGCTTGCTGCTCCTGATTGGCATTCTGCATGCGTAATTAGTTGATTTTCAATCGGCAAATTAGTTTTATTCTGCTTCACCACTTGCCTTTCATACCGTGTTCGCTTTCATTGAATTTCAATAAATATATATTATATCTAAATGTGTGCATTTCGATCTTGCTGTTAGAATGTCTTTCGTTTTATTTTAATATTTAGCATTTTGTTATGTCCTTGGCCGTTTATATGACTTTCAAAGCCGTTGACAAAGTGGCAGAAGAAGAAAACTTGAAAGTATTTAAAGTTTTGCGAAATATGCAAATTAATGAAAGATTGAGTATATGTAATTTAATAAAGGAAATATATAAGAGTAAATGGCAGCTAAGGAAGTAGTGGCAAAGAAATTTGAGTTGATAATATTGGGGATTTGAATAACAAAATACTTAGCGAAAATGAAAACTAGTTTTTCAAAAATTCATTAGCTTCAAAATAATATTTTTTACAAGGAAAACTGTTTGAATAAATT
>NW_017535407.1:2303386-2312549 GCF_001853355.1 Bactrocera latifrons
AAAATAGAATTAAAAAATTTTTAAATTAATATTTTACTAATTTATCGACTCAAAAATAAAATCTCATCTGTGGTTTATTTGTGGTCTTTTGGTCCAAATTATATTCATCAACCCTACCTCAGATTTCATACTGCCGCTTTTACTTAAGGATAAATTATTTATTTTGGTGCTCTCTCGACCTTTAAGTCAAAAATCTTAAGGTTGGTTACTAGTTACTATTCACTAAACAGTCTCTAGCTTTAGCCTCAAAATATTGCCTCAAATTTGAGACCTTTTAGTTAGCAAGTCACAAAACCAAAAAAAAACTCTTGTCTGCCATTTTGAATATAGGTACTCAATAGAGATCATCATAGATATTAATTGATTGTCATTTTTTTTATATATTGTAAGCAACTCAAACACGAAAAGTTAAAAATAAATCAATTTTACAAAAATTTCGAAAATATTATGAAACAAAGTCAACATATATTTTTATTTTGATTGATAATTATGTTTTTTGACTATGTTATAGAAAATTTCATTATTGTTATCGACATATTAATTTTCATTCAAGTTTAAAACCATCTCTGAATTATTAAATGTAATAGATTTTTCGACTGTCACTTACAGAATAGCAAAATCGTCTCACGTCTCAAAAATTGTCCCTATCAAATTTAGAGACTTGATACTGTATCAAAGTACAGAATCGCACGGTAAGTGTGAGTTAATTAACTAATTCCATTGTCACTCTGGCCATTGTATGTTGTTAGAATTGTGATATTTTCATAATTACTATGAAATATAATACTAATATTCATATATTTGTGTGTGTAGCGGAATTTGTGTCTTTTAATTAACGCCAGTGAATACTTCTTTCATTCACTTCTTCTTCCTTGTTGCTAAAATTTATGTATGATCTTATGAGTTACTTCTTCTTTGTCTCATCTTCATTCGATTTTCTCTTGATTTGTTGCCTGCATGAGATGTTTTGAGTATTATTTTGCTTCGCGATTATCACATAATGTTTATTTCATGTGTAGCCTGCTATGTATTTATATAAAGTTGAAGTGTGTGAAACGATGCTTTCCGACTACCAGGGTGTTATGAAACGCATTATAGCTGGCGATGAGACTAGGATCTACGCTTACGACCCCGAAACCACCGATCAATCGAGCGAATATCGTGCCAAAAGAGAGCCGAGACCAAAAAAATCGCGCCAAAGTCGCTCCAGAATCAAGGTCATGTTGACTGTTTTTTTCGATTATCGTGGTGTTGTGCATTATRAAYTCCTTCCAACCGGTCAAACAGTCAACAAGGAATATTATTTGAACGTTATGCGTTCCGCCTAAAAAGGCCGGAATTGTGGAAAAACAATTCTTGGTTTTTACACCACGATAATGGTACATAGTTGTCATAGAAATTGACCTATCAAAATCAAGTTAAATAGTTTTTATACTTTCTTAAGCTATAATAAATTCAGCTGTGAAGGGTATTATGAATTTATTTAATTTTCCTTTATTTATAACAACTTTTTACATATTTCAGCTTGAAAATTATACTCAAAATACGATTGGATTTCCTTCTGATAATTTTTTTTCTTTTTATTTATTTATATTTATATTTATATTATTTATATATTTTCGATGATTTTTTAAACACTTCGGAAGAATTAACAGCTAATATAGTGATGTGCTATGAACTGAATTCTTCTAATCATGCATTCTGATATCATAAACGTATATTACATCTTACTTAGAATGGCATCAATTTAGCTTTAAAAACAATTCTTCAAGCAAATGCAATTCTGAATTGTGTAATCACTGCACAGCCAATGATCCCATGAATATAAAGTTTGGTACATAGAAGAACACATATAAAAGTGGACAATCGTATACACGAGTTATCTATGTTTTAGCAGAGTCGTTACTCTTTCTTAATCACTTATCCACTTGAACATTTGCCGGCCGCACACAACTCATACATTTTGCTAGCCATCTTATACAATTGTTTTGTGTCTCTGCTTCATTCAATTTTCAATGTAAGATATCCGGTTTTCGCTTTTGCTACATCTCCACCATTCGCTTAATTTGCTCGCTTCTTGTACAACGAAATTGAATTGTGCGAAGCTTTTTTGCCCCTCTTTCTTCTGGCCATAAACATTGGCATTGGCAAATCGCATATGTGCTGGGTATATTTAAACAAACATTTGTGGATACATTGTGTGCATATTTGCATACACACGCACACATTTACGGCTTTTTGTGCTGCCAACCATGTGCTGATGCGTCAGTGCGTATACGTATCCGCTACCACGACCATTCGCCAACCGACACTCATACGCCCTGGCATGCAAGCAACTTTGTATGAGTGGGTATGTGTTCGTGGCCTTGAATGTTGTTGTTGCTGCTGTTTTTTGTTGTTGTTGTCGCTATATTGTTGTTGTTGTCGCTATATTGTTGTTGTTGTCGCTATATTGTTGTTGTTGCTGTTAATAGCTGTGTCGGCTCGCATTTTCGGCTGTGATGGCATTTGGCATGTTTTCTTCATTACCCCTCACATCATTGTCATTGCCAAGCGGCACTGCCACACTCCACCTACACTCTCACTCTCTAGATACGCAGCAACAAATACCGTTATCAACACTTGGCAGTGGAGTGTGTATTTTATGCCATTTGTCTGCCTAAAATTGCCACTGAGCACAAGGCGGAAGACTGAAGGCTGCTTGCGCGGTTGTTATTGCTTTGGCTGCCATTGCCGTTGTTGTTGTTGTGTGCAGCACAGTGGCAAATGAGAGGAAACTGTTGCCAGATAATGCATTCCCGAGGATAAGCGCAAATGTACATGCGGCTATATTAGGCCGCGCATGTGTTTGCCTCGCTGTTTGTATTTGTATTTGCATATGGTTTTGGCAATCGCTGTTGTCTTCGTCGCCGCCGCCGCCGCCGCCGCTGTTACTGCTCTGTGGCATTGGTAGTGGCGCACAACAATGTGACATATGCCGCAAATTTATATGGAAGGACATTTAGAGTGTTGTCAAAATGCTTAAAAGCTTGAAATTTTCCATGTGAGTGTGGGCGTTGGTGTGTTGCTGGCAAATTCACAGCATTGCTTTGAAAATTGGCTAAGGATTTAAATTTAATTTGCACTGCCGCATTGCCGTTAAGCCTTCATACTAATGCCACAAAGTGCTGCAGTTGTGTGATCTGCTATTCTATAATCAATTTCGAGAGTTTCAAATGCGCACACAAATCCTACAAAGGCCTGCTGAGCAGCTGGAAATTCCTCGAATTGCGCTCTAAGCAGTTCGATTTCGGTAAATTCGAAAGTGAATTGGCGTGAATTGCGGCCATAATGAGCTACAATCAGTCGGAAGTGTTTGTTTGGGTGCTTGGATGTGTGTGTTTGTATGTTTGGCTGTGTGTGTGTTTGTTTATTGTATGCATGTGTGTGTGTGCTCTGCAGGTGCTATGTAAATGACAAATTAATCAAGAGTGAGCGTGCGAATGTTTCAGTGCTCGGCTGTTGAACAGTTGAGTGAGCAAAATGCTTTGTCGGCTGGTATTGGTATATTATAAAGTCATTACACATGCAATGTGTGCTCAGACGAAATTTAGCTGAGAAGATGCACACACGTACACAACTAAATTTATATACATATATATATATATAAATACATATATGTATTTTGCATACATATATGTCATACGCATATAATACTCATTCAAAGCTACTCCCTCATCGACTTGTGAAGCACTTATGTGTGTTTGAGTCTTTGTGTGGCAGGCGCTTATCAAATCACGTCATGCTCGCTTCTAAGCGTGCGTGTTTACTCATAATTTATCAGCCTTTGGCTGAGTATTATAATACAAGGCTTGCGTATATATATTAGTATACAAACAAATAAACAAACAGGCGCGCACATCTATTTGTACTTACAAAGGCGCAAATATATATTTATAAACACCTCATTGCATACTTTAAGGCGCTCTATGTGTTCAGCGGTGTATTTAATCACACTGGCACACACACACACCACATACCCACTGCCGTCTATCGCTTAAAACCTTTTAGCAAATGAGTTTAACACATGCTTACACCAGCTTGAATACACCAACACACACACGCCCCGCATACTGCGCGTTATGCACTCGCCTTAATAATTGTTTTCTAATTTCAGTCTAATAATGCGTCGGTAAGGCGATTACTGTTGACTTAGCTTACACTTACTCACACATGCAAATTCGCTTAAGCTTACAAGACGAAAAAATGAATAAATAAAACAATGAAATGAGGAGGAGGAAGTACACGAAAGCCATTGAAAATTATGTGCGAGGAAAAAATTTTTTGTGAGGGTAGTTAAGTGTTTGGTGGAGGCCACTCAAATTTTTCATCTATATTATTTAAGTATAAAGGTTAGGTTACGTTACGGTTAGGTCAAAAGGAAAATTTATATTAGTCGTTCGCGGCTGTTGCTATTGTTGCGGCTAACTATTGAGTTGATTATCAGACTATGAGATCTGCTAACTAGCATAATTTAGGGGTTAAATCAGCTCCGATTTTAAAAATTTTTATTTTGGCTTAAAGTAAGCCATGGTGTCTTAAAACATTCTTAAAGCCGGGAAATAGTACACAAAAGTATCTCTCGCTCACTCTGCTATAGAGTCGAAAGATTCGAGTCAGCAAGTACGGTTCTCGAAACGGCATTTTTCAAATCGTATGGTAATCAGTGAATAACGCATGTATACACTTAAAAATTTCAAATGTAGTTACACAGTAATATGATCTATTAAACTATAGGGTGATCCATTTCGAGGTTCTCTACTCTTTTTAACGAAAAAAGTCACAAAATAGGATAGGTTAAATTTTAAATTTAAAGGCAGGCTGTTCCGTTTCAAGGGTCCCCACTTAAAAAAAACACACACACACACACAGAAGCTTCAAATTCAATGGGGACTGTTTATTATCATTCGAAAGAACATTCTTTGGCGACTATTTTGTTTGAAGATTATCTCTTTAAAATTTTGACCGCGGCTAAGGCTCAGATGATTCATCCGTTGAGCCCAATTTCCGATGACTCGTTCCAGCATACCGACTGGTAACTGGCGAATGAGACGTGATATTTTGCTCAGAGGTCTGAATTGAGCGGGATTGACCTGACCGCATAGGCTTTAGACTCTACATATCCCCACAGGAAAAAGTCTTAACACAGTTTTATCACAGGATCTTGGTGGCCAATCGTCCGATCCAAAACGTGAAATTATCTGTTCAACGAAGTGTTTTCTCACTAAATTCAAATTATATTCAATTTGAAACCAAATTTTGCCGAGATCACGATTTTCAGAAAATCGAATAGTCGGTTATTATTTCCGATAACGGTCGCCGTTGACGGTTACGTGCCCACCGGCATCATTTTTGAAGAAATATAGACCGATGATTCGACCGACCCACAAATCACACCAAACCGTTGTTTTTTCTGGGTGAAATGACATCTTATGAATATCATAGAGGCCCTCTTAAGAAAGTATATCCAAAATTTATATATCGTGGTCGCCATTTTGTATGAAAACGTCAATATAGTACTTTTTTAAACCACTCCAAAACCTTCCTTAAGTATCTAGTCTCGCCTGACCGTAAAAGAAAATATATACTTCCGGTACCCAGAGAAGGTATCTAATTTTGGTGCTTTAAGAACCCCTAAATTAGCAATTCTAATTTAGTTTTTTATCAATGTTGTTCCGATTTATATATATATTTTTTTTTTGAAAAGTATCATGGCAGTCGCCTAAGTATCTTATAACAACTTATTTTCTCCATATCTTTTAAGAATTATTATAATAATGAAAATACCGTAAATCAATTTCTACGAATGCCATTCCCATTAGGCGGCGCTGTCGTCGATTTTTTTTTAAATAGCCCGATTTTTTACATTGTTTCCAACTTATCAGTACCATATTTCTCCATAATCTTTAGACTTTTGTATTCTCTTTCACTTTCAAAAGCTATTATTCTTCTTCTTTCCTATCGTAGAAAAAGCTTTTGCATTAAGAAAATATATTTCTTTAATATTTAGAATTTTTTTTGTTGTTGCTATGCAATTCTAAGCGTAATTTTTTGATTAATTTCACACATTTGAAGCTATGTAGAACAATTCTTCGTTCCCTCGCTGCAGACTTTTCCTCACAGTCATCACATTCGAAAAATCGCATAATGTTTTTGTTGCTTAACATTCTCTAGCGGTTTTGTGGCTTGCCTCTGTGTTCTCCTTGTTCAGCTGAGTGCACCTAAAAAAAGGTAAAGCAAAAATTGGCATATGAAGAAAAAAATAATGTATACAATTTCATATCTCCACAAGCACTTGCACACACATACATATATGTATAACGATATTTAAACGCACATAAGTGCGCTCAATGACAACCCCGTTTCGCACTTCTTTCTCCCTCTTCTAATATTTTTCACTTATTCATATCTTCCATTGTTGGTTTTTGTTGCGATATTTTCTTTGCTTGCCATTAAAACATTTTTGCTGCGATAAACGCAGCCGCGCTCATATCACTCATATCATTCGCAATGCAAACAAAAGGGGGCGAAATGTTGCAAATAGTCCTGGGTGTTGGCACATCGGGCGTTGCTTAACGCCAGCTCGTTCTTCGTGGCTTAAGTAAACAGCACTAGCTTTGGCGAGGTGTGCATATTCTCTCTCTTCCTCATATGTGTATCAACAGCGACATAACAATACATAGCAGAGCATAGTAAATGAAAGAATAAAATAACATAACAATGTGCTAAGTAAACATTTGCGCGGCTTGTTCATAATTAGAAAATAGAGTAGTGACTGGTAGGAAATTTGTATTGTTGCTCGAGCATCCCAGGATATTGTGAGAGCGTTTACAATAAATTTTGAAAACCACGTATATATATACGAGTATATATGTACATATATATAGGCTGCCAAAAAAGTCTTGCGGTATTTTCGCTAGTTGGTGCTGAGAGCGAGTAGTTCTAGTTTTATTCGTCGCATCGGGTCATGCTATACCTTTTTGGAAAGCTCATTTCACGCGCTAACACGTGTTTGATTAATTGTCGTTTCTCTTAAGTCGTTCGTGAGTTATAGCGTCGCAAACATGGAGCAAAATAAAGAGAAAATACGGCATATTTTACAGTACTACTACGATAAAGGCAAAAATGCATCTCAAGCCGCCAATGAAATTTGTGCAGTTTATGGAACCGATACAGTTTCCATTTCCATCGCACAAGAATGGTTTCAACGTTTTCGTTCTGGTGTAGAGGTGGTCGAAGATGCCTCACGCTCCGGAAGGGCTGTCGTCGAAAAACGAATAAAATCGCTGAATTGGTCGAAAGAGACCGGCTTAGTAGCAGCCGTAGCATCGGTCAAGAGCTGGGCATGAGTCTTCAAAACAATTTCTATGAACAATTGAAAATTGAAAAAAATATATATATATTATATATTCATTCGTTATATATACATTCAAGAAGAAGTTGTTTGTAGTTGATACTGGGGCAATTTCATTAAAGAAAAAGACTTGATTTTGTAAGAATTTCTTAGACGATTCATTACTTAAATTGCCCCAGTATGAACTACATATAACTTCTTCTTCTTCTTAATTGGCGTAGACACCGCTCACGCGATTATAACCGGGTTAGCAAAAGCGCGCCAGTCGTTTCTTCTTTTCGCTACGTGGCGCCAATTGGATATTCCAAGCGCAGCCGGACCCTTCTCCACCTGGTCCTTCCAACGGAGTGGAGGTCTACCTCTTCCTCTGCTTCCCCCGGCGGGTACGGCGTCGAATACTTTCAGAGCTGGAGTGTTTTCATGCATTCTCACAACATGACATAATTCGCTGAACTATGTCAATGCCGTCATATATCTCATACAGCTCCTCGTTCCATCGATTGGGATGTTCACCATGGCCAACGCGCAAAGGACCATAAATCTTTCGCAGAACTTTTCTTTCGAAAATCCGCAACGTCGACTGATCAGTTGTTGTAATCGTCCAAGCCTCTGCACCATATAGCAGGACGCGAATTATGAGTGACTTAAAGAGCTTGGTTTTTGTTCGTCGAGAGAGGACTTTACTCTCTATTGCCTACTCAGTCCGAAGTAGCACCTGTTGGCAAGAGTTATCCTGCGTTGGATTTCCAAGCTGACATTGTTGGTGGTGTTTACCCTGGTTCCAAGATAGACGAAATTATCTACGACTTCTTTGATGACAGAATATATTTCTTCTTGTCCTTCTTCACTATCAGACCAATCCAGGTCACATCGTACTTCTCTTCCGTCGGGGCGTGGACGCAAATCAGCTATATGTTGAAGAACTTCGCTTAGATGCGGATTGTGGCTAGACCTTAATCCACCGAGGTGAATGCCAGGACTCGGCGATGGAATCACTTTGCCACCATAAATCCCGCACCGAATTCGGGCTCCTTTATATGGCCACTGTAGTAAATGCCACAAGGATCTACTTGTCTCAGTCCTTTAATTTTTTTTTTATTATCGAACAAAATTTAGTATTTAAAATTAAGTAAAAAATTCCCTTTTGGTTTTAGTGCAGCATTTAATTTTGCCTTTATATTTTTTTTTAACAAATTTCTTAAACACGTGAGTCCTTATTTATAAATACACTTACCTTCATATATGAAAATATGTTAGTAAGGACTTGCGTAAAAATGTGTGCCCTTGGAAGTTCATGTGTTTATGCGCCTCTAATTATGCTATCTGTGTCTTGTTTACTTGACGCATAAGACAAGCAGCTCGCAGCCATTAAGCAAGCATCGCGTGGCACAAACTTACTAAAATGTTTTAACTGTTTGCCTTACAACGGTCTCTGTCTCACTGTATAGCCTGAGTCTGCGTTGAGTGGATAAAGTTGTTGCCTTATTAAAACATATAGCTGTATATATATAAATATGGATACGAGTATATAAATACTTACATTATGTGTGTATACAAACACGCGATAAGCAACAACGCAGCTCATTAGCATAAGTATTTGTCAATTTTCAAACGCACACACGCTCATAAGTGCTTATTTATTTGACGTCTTTGTTTGAGCTATATTAACATTTTTTATACTCTCGCAACAAAGTTGCTAAAGAGAGTATTATAGTTTTGTTCACATAACGGTTGTTTGTAAGTCCTAAAACTAAAAGAGTCAGATATAGG
>NW_017535407.1:2313796-2329000 GCF_001853355.1 Bactrocera latifrons
CTTTTAAGCGTTATTTTATTATTTTTTTGTTTAAAAATTTTTGTCTTCAATATCAACGCTTAGGTGTGCGTATGCAATTAATTCCTTAACGTCTTAATTACCCGCCCCTCAGGCTCACAAATGCCTTGCACTTTGTCCATCAAGCATATGTTGAATATGTCGCGTTAACGAAAATGTCACACGCAAGTGCTTCTTCCATTATTTTTTGTACTCATTTTATATTATTATATTCTTCAAATACATTTTTTTTTTATAATATAAAAAAGCTATTTGCTTCACATTTTACTACTTTTTAAAAGAAATTAATATAATCTCCTAGGCAAATTTGTATTGCACTCGCTGCCGCTCCAGCGCGCTGCCTCAAGCCAACAGCTTACCTTGGCTTCGAGAATTTATTTTATTTTACTCCATCTCCTTCTTATGCTTCTGCACGGTGGCTTCACCGTCAGCCAGCCAATCCACAGCGCGCGTTTAATTTTTTCTTTAATTGCATTTACTGATTCGCTAAAAGTTTGTCACAACTTTAGCATTCATTGCCATTCTACGACGCTTGTTCCTGCTCTGTGCCACCACACAACCTCGTGTCTTTGGCTTTGTTCTTGCCTTCGCTTCTTCAGTTGTGACGCAGCAATGTCTTTAGTAACCACTTTTCAACGACGACTTGCGCAGCGGAGTCTCGACAAGCTTGCGAAACAAATACACATGTAGGTGCGAGTGGAGATGGTGGTAGGAAAGCGCTTTAAAAGTTTTTGCGCCAAAGTGCCAACAACCGCAAGGTTAACAAGACTTGAAAGAGGC
The DNA here is from genome assembly GCF_001853355.1 of Bactrocera latifrons. Classification (NCBI taxonomy): domain Eukaryota; kingdom Metazoa; phylum Arthropoda; class Insecta; order Diptera; family Tephritidae; genus Bactrocera; species Bactrocera latifrons. The sequence continues at coordinate 2,314,595 of NW_017535407.1, forward strand.
GAAACGAATTGTGCCGACAGCAAAAACGCTGCCAAAGTCTACTGTCTGCTGTCAAACGCTCGCTTTTATGCTCGCGTACTATTGCATTTGTGGGCAAATGGGTGTACTCTCTTGTCGAATCGAAAGAGAAGTGAAGAAGAATTGCAGCCGCGTTGCTTTGCGTGAATATTCATTACACATTTATAAGTTCTTTAATTTTTTTGTATTGGTTTGTGATAGCTTTAATTGCTTTCTATTTACTTCAGTGATAAGAGATTTAATTTTAAATTTAATTGATATTTTTTCTTAATGTGTTACAGCGTCACTTGAGTATTTCTTAAATTTTAGCGCGGATTTATGATAATGCTGGCTAAATTATATGTAGAATCCATCTCAGTGGCAAGTATCGTCCAATTCTTGCTGAGATAAGTTTGATTATATTAGGTTGTCAAAAAGGTCTTCCGGTATTTTAGCTAGTTGACGCTTAGAGCGCGTAGTTCTAGTTTTATTCGTCGCATCGGTAGATGGTGTAGAGGTGGTCGAAGATGAACCACGCTCCGGAAGGCCTGTCGTCGAAAATTGCGATAAAATCGCTGAATTGGTCGAAAGAGACCGGCATAGTAGGGCATGAGTCATCAAACCGTTATAAAATAAAAAAAATAAAAAAAATAAAAAATTATAAATAAAAAATACCGCAAGACTTTGACAAACAATATATCTTCACAAAATTTTGCATAAATCATTGTCAAAAACAACGCTACCTCCACAGAACAAATTGTTTCAGTCAGACTACTGCATGGTGTAGCTGTCAAATAAATGAATCATTACAATTCAAGCCCTTATATGGAAACTCTTTTACTTGAAGAGTTATCTTTACGAATTTTTGTATAGATTATTGTTTAAGGCAAAGGTACAATCTCCGCAGATATTGAGGAGATCCGACTACTACAGCATATAGCTGCCATATAAATTGAGCTAACAAAATGAAGTTGTTGTGTATAAAACTTTTTTATTTGTTAAGATACCTTAACGAACTTTTGTATAGATTATTTTCCGAGCCAATGCTATAATCTGCCAACAAATCTTTCAGATTGGACCATTGCAGCATAGAGCTGTCATACAAACTGAACGTTAAAAATAAAGTCCTAGTATAGACAACTTTTTTATTTGGCGATATATCTTCACGAAATTAAGCACAGATTATTATCTAAGGCAATGGTACAATCCATGAGCGAATTGTTCACATCACACCACTTTAGCATTTGACTACCACCATTGAAAGTTCAAAATCAAGTTCTTTAGTGTTTTATTTGTGAAGATTATTATAGCATTGGACGCAGTTAATATTTTTTGTTGTAATTGTCATTTCGTAAAAGGTTTCATTATCGTTCCGTTCCGAAGTATTTTCGGCCGCTCGGAGTTGGTGAAAATTTTCTCGGTTCTTAGTTTTTCCATTATACTCATAGGTACAAAACCTCAGTGAATGAATTGCTATGAGTGGTCTTTTGCTACAAAAAGGTCGCTGTCTCAGCGATAACTTCTTGATTATTTGTCAAACTCCCGACACCCGTTTTTCATGGCTCTGAAACGGAGTTTTTGTCGAAAAATTTTTACAGCACAGTTTGTAGTTTCTTGTCTGTAAACCATATCTTCAACCTTTCAAGGCCTTAGTAGCTTTGTAGTTGATACTGGAAAAAATCCACTTCTTACTAATTTATTAGTAAATTCTATAAAACTTAACTAAACTAAAAGAATATATTTCCATTTCGACTGTAGCGACTGTCGCTGATATTTTAGGTCTAAGTAAAATTCGAATTAAACCTGAATATCGAATCAGTTTCGAGATTTCATAGTAGAATAGGTTTTGCCTTAAATCCAAGGTGCCTTTCTATTTGTACCTACTATGAAGTTCCTTCAAAAGTAAAATAAAATTTTTTGTAATTGCGTAAAGCTATTATACATGTTCATGAAATTGGCTCCCTTCGCTCCCTTCAAATAAATTTGAAATCAATAAACTTTACGTGCACTCACCAACTAATTTGATATTTACTAATCTAATTGTGCTTAAGATTAAAATTTTTGTTTCTTTCTCCAAAGAGATCTCCATAAATGTAAAGTAACATCCTTTTCAATATATCCGTCTGCTGTTAAACGTTCTGAAATGGCTGCTTGGGTGCCTTCAAAATATTCTGAGTGACTTCTGAGTATGTTGGAAGCAGTCTTCTTAAAGTAATGCTTCCAATTTCTAAACTTGTTTTCTAAAATAATAACTTTTCTATATTATAGATCTTTAAAAAGTAGAGAACTTTGAAATGGAATACCGTTTGGAGCAACATCCTTTAATATTTAATGACATGAAAGAAATATGCATTCGTTGATTTCGACAGGTCTCTACGAACAGGGCATATTTTTATAGATTTTTCAAAAATACCATTAAATAAGAATTTATTTTGGTATTATAATTTTATTTCTATTCCAAAAAATAAGTTTACAAACTAATATGTTTGCTTTTAACAAAATTGGTATTTAAATATTTTTTATGCTTAGCCTATGATTTATATAATTTCTTGTGAAAATTGCGCCAAACGTTTCACAGAAGTATTTTCTTATTAGCATTCTATCTCTTCCTTACAACCAATCGCATATTTCTTCAATTACAACATCTACTGATTTATTTAAATATTATATTGCGCTCAGCCATATTTTCCTCAACTTGTCCTTCAAATTTGCTCAACCTTGCAGCGCTTACGCCGCTCAACTCACATCACTCTTCTTGAAATAATTTTAATATTAATAATTTTCTTAACTAGAAAATGTCTTCCATAAATCAAGGCTCGAATATGATTGCATTTACTCTCTCAGCGCTGCTCGTCTTCGTCGTTCGTACCAAGCCTACAACGAGGCGGCGGGGGCCTATCTAACGAGCGCTACGAAAACAGCCAACCACAGCAGCAGCAAGGCAGCAGTTGTGAGGAGCCGGTCAGTGTCTTTGACAGCGGAATAATTTCATTTACGCCAGTCATCATGTCTGCCAGCGTTCCCTCGGCTTCCCTGAGCTACACTGTTGCTGCCTGCTGCCAGCATTGCGTAATCAGATTTGCTATGCTAAAGTGGCTAAGTGCATATGCAATCGGCAATGCAATTCGCAGATGATTCTTTTTACTTGCTGTCGCATCGTCATTGCCACCGCAGAGTAGCAAAGCGTAGAAAAAGCCAAGCGTAGCTGCCACTGAACCGGCTCGTTGGTGGAATAGCAGCAGCAGATGACAACAGCTTTTATCAAGTAGTCACAAATATACATATTGACATATTTTATACATATCTACATACATACATGTGTTTGGTGGTGTTGAAGCAATTCTAAACTGCAATTTTCACTCCGCTTGCTTACTCGCTTGCGGCGTCAATTTTTTATTACGTTTTACTTAAATTTATCACTTGAAGTGTGTCACACTCACACACACATCTTTGCATACATACAAACTTCGTACATATGCAAAAGTAGAGTAATAGTACTGTGGATAGTCGGCCGCCTTGTGTGTTGTGCTGCGCGTGCAGGCACTTAACCTTTGCCCTACGTGGCGTATGAGTGACTTGCTTGTTGCTTGTGTGGCGTGACGAAAGACAAATTCATAAAAACACACAACTGGTTCAGTTATTCGCCACCGTCATTACATTTTAACACAAATTAAATTTTTCCTTAATTTTATTTACCGTTTTTTTCCTTTAACATATTTCTCTCTCTCGCCATTTGGCTCTCATATTTTATTAATCGAAATTAACATGATTTATTGCACACATTTGCGCTGCGGTTAATTTTTGTTTGAAATTTACTGGAAAATGAAATTAAAATTTGTAAAATACACATTTATTATTTGTGTTCCGTTTATAAATTGTGCATTGCGCACGCGCGCATAACTTTAATGTCATTTGTAATAATTATGTGCATATATTACATTGTCGGTTTCGATTGAGTTAACTAATTAGTACAGCAATATTTATGTGTGTGGTATGAAATATACTATTATTTGTTGCGAAATCTGTGTGAAGGCGAAATTTATGATTTTGCAATACTTTTAATTGCTTATAAATTTCAAAAACTGCATATATTTCGTTTGTACCTACATTCGCGCTTTTTTCCATAATAATTAAAATACAAATTTTTTTTAAAGAAAAAGGCCGAAAAAAGCCAATTTTCCAGATTTTTTTCTAAAAAAATTTCTAAATTTATTCATACAAATTTTTTTTTTTACAAATATTATGGTATCATTTAACTGTATTTTAAGACTTAGTATTAGTAAGACTATTTATTTGGAAAGGAACTAATGCTGATCTCTGGGAGCTCCTTTCAAAAAATATATACTATATCTCTGAACTGGATTCTTTGAAAATAAGAAAAAAACCAAACAGATTTCATTGAAGAAATCTTAAATCTAGTAATTAATCGAAAAAATAAGCTAAATTAGTTTTTTGGCAAAATGGCGGTTTCTCCAAATTTCGGCCTTAAATTGTTTATAAATATATGTATATATATATATGAAAAAAATCATCGTTTAAGTGTGTAAAAATAGATATAATAGAGGTCGTATTAAAATTTGAGACTAATCAAGTTTAGTCGCTTTCGAATATATTTGGTCACCGACTTTGAAAACACTATTTTGAGGAAAACGCAATTATAGTTTGCCTTGTACTTCTCAGCCAACTCCGATCACCACTTGAAAGTGTTTCCCATCGAAAGCTATAACACTCTCCAAACCTTGTGGCAATTTGTCCAAGTGAACAAGACTGAATGAAGTTAATTTTTGATACCCTGTTCTAGTGTGAACCGTCTTCCAGTAAGTGCGTTCCGCATCTACCTGAATAAATGTGAGTCCGGTCTTTGAGCACGTTGTCATGATGAAGAATTATTGTCTCCTGCCAAGTCGCTAATTCCGGGCGTTTGCCAATTGCGCGCTTCAATTTGTTGAGTTGTTGTCGATAGCGTTTCTCATTAATAGTTTCACCCGATTTTAGAAGCTCATGATACAGCACTGATACCACCTAATACAGAGCATTATCACGATATCCTCGTAAATATCAGGCTTTGCCGTTGATTTTATGGGTTGGCCAGCTTTCACTTATGATCTTTCGATAAAAAAATAACTTCTTTTTGTAGCGTTCGAGGCGCATTTCTGACATGTAAAATCGTCATTCAGCGTCTCGTGGCTTCAATTCTTAAGGTACTCAATTTCCTTACTTTTGAATGTGCCCGTCTGCGGTTAAATGCTTTGAAATGGCTGCCTGTGTAGCTTACAGATATTTTAGCAACAGTCTTTATCGGGTAATGCTTTAAGTTCCTCATTTTCATACTCGCCTTTCAAGCCAAAATTTATATAGCGGAAAATAGTTTTGTCACGATCTCTATCCGTTTGGCACAACAAAAGTTTCGACCAAAGTACGCTGACTTTGGGCTGAGGTTTTCGACATATTTGAGCAGGAAAAGTTATTGTTGTTTGGGCTTTAACTGAATATTACGGCACATAACAGGACAGTAACTTTCTAACGCATGTTCGAAATATAGAAATATAATGGTAATAATAATGGTAACTCCATTTCTTATCGAACCTCATGAATATATTTACAGACCCGATGCATATTGGGGAAACGTAATCGCATGACATTAGGATGTATTTTTAATACCAAAAGTTCCAAAACTATTTTTCCCTCTCTATCTAATGAGAGTGATCATATAAAAATTTAATCGTGAGATTTTTAGGAACTTACGTCTTTTGCGTCAAGTTTACTGCTTTTTTAAACAAATTAAAATTTATTCTCAAAATCTTATTCTTCGATCATTACCTGACAATTTTATGACTTAAGAAGAGCACGTGAAAATTTCAGGCCGATCAGTCCAGCTGTCTGGGGAAACTTTTCTCCCCGACTCTGAAAACAGCGTTTCGAGAACCGATTGCAATGTAAGTCGGTCTGTCAGTCCTTGTGTCTCTATATATACGAAATAGTCCCTTATTTTGGAGACATCGATCTGAAATTTTGCAGACGTTGTTTTCTCGTCAAGAAGTTTCTCATTTGTCATTTGCCAAAATGTTACAACTAAGCGAAAAAACTTTAAGATAAGGAAAAAATTTAAAAGGTCATAAAAAAAACTGACGCATACGAACGCCAAACTCTTTGAGGGTTTTTCTATACCGACCTAGTTCCATCACCCTGACTTGGAATTTCTCACCCTCCAGACAATAATCCCAAAAATGTTCCACAGTGTTAAAACCCAATTCCTGTTTGTAAACTTTTTTATTTCTGAAGGGTATTCTAGCTTCGATACAGCCGAAGCTAACATGCTTTCTTGTTTACAAATACGCTTGTCTCCGAAACTATTTGTGGGAAGGATATCAATTTTTCGGAGAATTGAAATTTTCGGAGAATTAAATTTTTCTCACTTTGAATGCACAGCTGTAGCTTCTTGTCAACTTCCCCGAATTAAATTTAAAATTTTCGGAGATATTAAAAATTTCGGAAAAATTTCAAAAATATGTACATTCAATTTACAATGAAAAATAAAATATATTTTTTGTAATTCACATGTGTATCGCATTCAAATGAAGAATTATTTCTGTATTTGTCTTACCTCCTATTTTTCCTTCTTTTTCCTTTGAAGTTAATGCTTTCCGTTTTCTTCCACTTTTTGCTCAGGTAATAAGTCGCTTTATTTAATTCAGTTCTGAAGCTAATAAAAAAAATAATTTTTAGTTACAGTATAAATAAGTATTTATTAGGGAGGACATTAATTGTTTATTTCCGTAAGGTGCGGGAATATAGTACATCACCGCTGAAAATCAGACATAAAATTAAAAAAATAATAATAATAAATATTGTTCGGGCCTAAAAATAAGCACAACTGCAATAAATATGTTTAAATTGTATACAAATTTAGGTATTGCATAGAAAAATAATTAGTTTGTCTCTAATACAAAAACATAAATTTCGACTTGCACCGAACACACCCTAATGCGCTCCGAAATTATGTGCAATATTTTTGTCCGTGATGTAAACGATGCTGTGATGAGTAATGACTACAAAACACGTGTATTTAATTTTTCAAGTACCACCCTAATGTGTGTAATTATAATAAATAAGCTCCTCCTGCGATAAATAGCATACCTCTCGGCTAGCAAACCTGTCAGCTGTGATTAAAGCACTGCCATGTTCGCTATTTATGCAAAATTCTGTCCTGCTAATAATTATAAATTATTTATAATTTGAAAGTTCTGCGTCAAAAACACGTACTTGCAACAGACAAGTTTTACAGCTTGCTAAAAAAAGATAATACGAGTATGTGACATAAGACATTTTCTTTGAACGACCAAATAGCTTCTAAAATTTTCTTCGTTGCATTACGATTACAGCACAGCGCTTACATGCCACGTGACGCTGGAATTTCGCATTTCTTCCATTTATGTGATTAATTTTACAGATTTGATTGCTTTATGCTTCGTTGCACAAGCTACAAGGCAAAAAATGTGTGTGCATGTGTATGTGTGTGTGTCTGTTAGAGGCGCTGACATGACATGAAATGTACCTTTCGTAGTTGTTGTTGTTTTATGTTTTTGCTTGTTGTAATTATTCAAAAAATGAAAACAATAATGCGAATTTCGCACAAAACACCACCCAAGTGATTACTTGTAATTTATGCACAATTATTTTAAAATTACAATCGTTTTGGCTCGTAGCTTCCCGTGCGCAACAGCAAAAAATTAACAAAAAATGCTGTAAAAAATAATAATTATAAATTAAGTATGAATTATAATTACTACATGTCCATATAAATGCCAAATTAGCTAGCGAGTTAAATTTTTATTTTTTTAATTGTTAAAATAATATCTTTTTAGTTTTTTTTTTTTTGCTATTATGAGATAAGTACTTTTTTTTTTGTTTAATAATGATACCTTAATTTGTTATATTTTAGTTCAAATTTAACTTTAGTCTAGTGCACTTTAATGAACCGAATATGTGTGTTTGGTCGGCAACTTTTTACAATTTTTCCAGTGGAGACATTCGATCAGTGTAAAACTTTTCTGGTTTCTCGGCGAAAACTTAACAGGCTTCTCTTGAAGCCACTTTACTCCATTTTAAGAGTTCTGCATTGACTCAAGCAAATAATAGTCCGATGGTGCAAGTTCAGGGCTATAGGGTGAATGCATCAAAACTTCCCAGCCAAGCTCTCCCAGTTTTTCCCGAGTCATCAAAGATGTGTGTGTCTGGTGTTGTCCTGATGGAAGACGAAGCCCTTTCTGTTGATCGTTGTAGCCGTTTTTTTCGATTGCTTGCATCAATCTCTCCAGTTGTTGACTGTAAGATGTAGAATGAATCGTTCGACCAGGCTGGAGCAGCTCATAGTGGATGATTCCTTTCCAATCCTACCAAATACTTAACGTAACCTTTCGAGGCGTCAATGTTGGCTTTACGACCATGTCTTGAGCTTCACCACGCTTGAACCATGATCTTTTTGGCACATTATTGTCGTATTTGACCACTTTTGGCCTCCTGTTACCATTCGCTTCAGAAATCGTTCGATTCCATTTCGTCTCAGCAAGAAATCGCAGATGTTAATTCGGTCCATTAAGTTTTTCACAGGCATTTGGTGGTACTCAAACATCGAGTTTTATTTTGTAGCCCACTTTTTTTAAACAGTTCAAACCCGTTTGATGATGAATGTTAAGTTCTTTAGCGATGTTATGACTGCTTATGTGACGGTTCTGGTCAATCTTTTCCGTTATTTTATCGAATATTTCAATGATAGGTTGACCAAAGCGAGGTGCATCTTTCACATCGAAATTTCCAGAACGGAAACGAGTGCAGTATCGGTGTGCTACACGAACTGATACAGTATCGTCTCCGTAAACTTCTCAATTTTCATTGGTGGCTTGCGTGGCATTTCTTCATTATTTTCACTCACTTTGAATGAACAGCTGTAGCTTGTTGTCAACTTACCCGAATTAAATTTTTTTAATGAAGCTTAAAATCTCAACTTTCCAACACTATATGGTTTGATACAAAGTGATTCGATAGCACTGGAGATATATGGACTTAATACGAAAAGAATTTTTCGACTACCCAATATGTACATGATCAGTGTGACAAGTTGAGTCGAGATATCGATCTGAAATTTTCCACTTCTGGTTTTCTTCTCAATAAGGTGCTTATTTGTCAGAATCGGCAATTTTTGACCATTATAGTATGTAGCTGCCATAACTGATCGGCCAAAATCAAGTCCTTGTATGGATTTGATGAAATATCTTTACGAAATTTGCCACGAATTATTTTCTAAATCACTATAGCATATAGCTACCATACGAACTGAATGATCTAAATCAAGTTTTTCTAAGGAAAACTTTTTACTTTGGCAAAATGTCTTCACGAAATTTTATGAAATTTTGTCTTAAGGAACGGTGCGATCTCCGAAGAAATTATTGGGATCGGACTTACAAGGAAAACGTTTTTATTGTACAAGATATCTTCACGAATTTGTTACGAATTATTTTTGTAAAGCAACGGTACAATTTCCGAAGAAATTCTTCAGATCGGACCACTTTGGCATATATCTGCCATACGAACTGAATGATCAAAAGCAGGAACTTTTAAGGAGAAACTTTTTTATTTGTTAAGATATCTGCATGAAAAATACACAAACTCTGGTAATCTGCACTTTAAAATGTTATTTACTTTATTCTATTTTATAATATTATTATTACTTTTTGTTTTTGTAATTCCCCTAAGTCATTATTACAAAACTACCAACTGACTTACATCGTTAACTTACACGACCAACAAACCGGCAACTTTTGGTCATTGTTAATGCGTTTTTGTTGTTTTAGTTGTTGGCAATGCAATTACAACTAACGGCAAACAAATAACAAGTGTAATCGCAATTGTAACTACAAGTATTAATTTTATTATATACTAACATTACATATACGGCAGCAGCAACTAGGCACGAGTATTTTCTAAGTATGTGTGTGTGTTTAATGTGGCGCAACAACGCAGGGCAAAGAACAGCTGTAATGATGCTTACACACAATTAATTGCCTACTTGAAATTGCAACTTGAGTTGTTTGCTGTTTGTTAGACCCTACCCATTCACCGCTAACGCTTGCGCTCACCTCTCTTCGTTTACACTTGAGTGTGAGCAGCTGCTTCCTATGTGACTGTTTATTTGTACACAGTTAATTTATCTGGTTTCTTTGTTGGCATCTAAGCCAATCGTTTTATCTACTTTATTTTTGCATGCGAAATGCTTTGTTCCACCTTCAGACTGTGGGACAGACAACAGAAAATGCATGGGCTTCATGGGCTTGCGTTTCCACTTCATTTGGACCTTGTTAACAACACGCTTGTCGTCGCCGCGATTTCTTTCTTTCTTTGTRATCTACTTGTCCGCTTTGTGTTTTTTTTACTTACTTGCTTGCTTTGTTAGCCGTTTTTTATGCTGTCTAGCCGGTAGTGTGCAGTGTCTGACATTGTGTCTTGCTTGCATCTATTTATTAGCGAGGGTTACACGTTCGACTGGCTTTCATTTGCAAGGCAACATATTGAGTACCGTCAACAACATGCCCCCATTTGTCACTTTGTCACGGGTTTCATGTTCTTACATTTTATTCTTATATTTGATTTCATACTTTTATACATAATTATCTTAGTTTGCAGAGATGAGATTGCAGCTTTTGTTTCGTGCGATAAATTGTGGTATAAAAGGGTCTTGAAAGCGCTTGTGTGTTTTCCTTCAAAAATACGTCTTTAAGAATTATTATTGATACTAATTAAGATAGTATTAATTTTTGTTTTCAGACAAGTGGCAAACCCTATATTTCTATAGAAATTTTTATTTGTCAATTTTAATTGGATACCAATTTTATAATATCCAACTTATTTGGTTAATTTTTTGGAATTATATTTTGCAACTAAGTGGCAACATTTCTAAAAAAATTTTTCACATGAGGTTTTTCCTAAATCTGTATAATTTGTTCTGCTTTCATACTAATTACTGTAGTATTTATTATTTTATTTTTTCAAACAAGTGGCAACTCTTTTTATAAATATTTCCTTAAATAATTTTATCTTCACATTTTTAATTCTTTACGATATCTAAATTATTTCAATAATTTTTAGAAATTATACTTTTCGACAAGGTGACAACTCTGGTTAGACGTTTTTCTGAAACTAGTGCGACTACTTTAGCTTTCAGTTATTTTGATATTTTATATTTTGGACTTCACTTTACTTGATTAATTTTTTTGAATTATTTGAAATTATATTTTTCAAAGAGGTGGCAACTCTTGCGAGAAGTATCTTCACTGAAAATATTCTGAAACTAGTTTGATTTCTTCGGCTTTTCTTTATTTTTTTTTTTACTTATTTTACTTAAATTTGTAAAAAGTTGGGAACCCTATTTTACATTTTCGACTTCAATTTATTTGATTAATTTTTTTAATTTATATTTTTCATCCAAATGGCATCACTGCTCAGAAATATCTTTTACGGAAGTGTTTTTGAAACATGTGTAATCTTGTTTAGTTTTTGTTTTACATTTTTTTACGCTGAATTACAAACACATGGTCGCCTTCTAAATTAGCTGAATTTAATTTAATTCGAATTTATAATAACGCTTTTGATATTTTAGTTTTTCAAAAAAAAAGCCAGCATTTTTACATCGTGTTGAAAAATTGCAATAGTAATTATGTACATACRTACATATGTATGTAAATAACTGCAAAAAGTCAAGCAAAAATGGCTTTCATGCACCTTCCTGCCTTATGCTGGTCTCGCCAAGTATGCCAAGAATTTACTTTAAATGCCACTGTACCAGTTTTGTTTGTGTGCGTTTTAAGCAGCCACATATGGTTACGTGAATACAAACGAATACATAGTGTGTATTGTTCTTTGTTTTCCCACATACTGTAGCGCCATTTTCAGTCTCTTTGCTGTTCTTGCGCTTTGTTCTTACAAGCATTTATTCTCAATTACAAAATCTAATTAAGATTATTTATGCATAAAATCAATTCTCGTATGAATTCAATTATTCTCTATTTGCCGTTACAATCGATTGCATTACTCGCTCGTCCATGTGGCTATACGGTACATTCATGCATATATTTGTAAGTATATTGTGTAGGAATAACGGTGGTAGGCTTTCGTGCCCACACGACATGTGTGCAATTTGAAAATTATGAATTAATATCATAGTACTATTATAGAGACCAGTTTCGTACCAGAACCATTTATAACAAATTTAATGATCCGTTTAACTTTTTTTTAAATTTTCATGTTTTTTTCTCATATTTAATAATGAACTAATTAAGGTTTTTGGTAAGATAACTTGCATGAGTATTTTACCACTCGGTGAAGATTTGTGGGATAAAAAAAAAAAAATAAAACATGAGAATGTACTTGTCAAATTATATTGTGTAGAGTTGCATTTGCCTGTTATTATAGCGTTGCCATACATGCATATATATGTTGAAAATGTAAAAGTCTACTTAAAAAGAGCTTCTTCACCTGGTTTTTCCAACGAAGTGGAGGTCTTCCTCTGCTTTCTCCGGCGGGTACTGCGTCGAATTCTCAGACCTGGAGTTCTTCGAGAGACGAATTAACTACTCTGAACTAGCACCTGTTGGCAAGAGTTATTCTGCGTCGGGTTTCGAGGCTGACATTGTTATGTAAGGAGATATTTCATGCCCTCATACATTACCAGACTCATTTGCCATTGACTCATTTCTTATCCATTCTGGGGAAAGCAGTACTAACGGCGTGGTTGTTGATACTACTGATTTCAATATCATCGGTGTACGCCAGCAGCTGTACACGCCTATAAAAGATAGTACCTCCTCGGTTCAGCTCTGCAGCTCGAATTATTTTCTTGATTAGATTAAATAAATCAACAGTAGGGCCTTGTCTGAAACCGTCGGATTGGTTTTGCGAGGATACTAAATCCAGACATAGCGGCATAAAGACGGTGGTGTATGTCGTTATCCGGTCAATATCTGGTCAGTTGTCCATTTTCAAGGCCTAAAGCAACTGTGATAAGTTTTGTTGATAGAACCTTATATGTGATGTCGAGGAGACTAATACCACAGTAGGTGGGGCGGATTGTGGGGTCTCTCTTCGAAAGAAGCTGATGCATGCCCTTTATCAGTTCTTCGCCACCGTATTTGAATAGCTCGGCCGGTTATCCATTGCCCCCCCGCCGCTTTGTTGTTTTTTTATATTTATAATTGCTATTCGTACATTTTGATGGTCGGGCACTGGAGTGTAGTTTCTATTGTCATAAATTTGAGAATTGGGTTCACCATTTCCTGGTGTTATGTTTTCGCTACCATTCTAGGCATGAGTCTACAATAGTATGCTCCGGTCTTGAAACATATGACATGTTTTTAGTTTGTTGGAATTTGATAGCAAATGTGTTTATAAGCAAACTAGGTGTTTTTGTCAAATCTAACCACGTCTTAAACGTAATAATGTGTTCAAATCGTTATTTTGCATTTTGACTTAGACTTCACAAGTCATGAAATTTTGGAAAAAATAAAAAAATTATATTTTGAATAATTGTGTACCATGGAGAACATTCTAAGCCTTTTCATAAAGTCGAATGATCTAACTTTATTTATGAAAAAAATTATTGTAATCATTAAATATATAATACTAAGAGTTATTATAATTTTTTTCATTCATAATACGAAAAAAAATTTAAAGTATTATATCCAGTCTGTGACCAACGCTCCGTGACACAATAATGTGAATTAGTTGCGCTCTACAAATGACAGCAAATTTTTGAAACATAAACAAAAAAAAAAAAAAAAATTGGCACATTTAATTGATGATTGCATTCGTCCCTGAAACTAAGTGCCAAAGTCCCAAACAACCAGCAGCAAATCAACGATACTAATATTAGACAACTAACTGACAAACCAATAATTCAGCAATAAACCAATTGCAATCAGTTAGCCGATTGACAAGCGACGGTAGGTAGCCATCGAAGAGCGACGCAGCGGGCAGCCGAAAACCAATATATATAAACAAACACACCTACGTAAACAGCAACAATTGTTTGCGCCGTCAACGTCACCAGAGAATTATATTGAGAATCTGTCTTATTTATTGGAAATTAAATGCAATTGCGAAAAAGCGCAGAAATCACATCAAACGCCATCAAGTGTTGATTTTTATTCAATTATTCTTAAATAAAAAAGTGCAAATTTACGCCAGTGGCTAAAAAACAACAAAGCAAACGAGAAGTGGCAATAAATTAATAATTTAAAAGACAGCTCGGTGGAAAAGAGAAAAGCAAATTTGTGCATATGTGGCGGTAAAGAAAAATAAAAATATTGAAAATATTAAAAAGTAGTGAAAGAATTTATATTTAAAAATTTATTTTTTTAC
>NW_017535407.1:2329117-2330927 GCF_001853355.1 Bactrocera latifrons
AATTAACAAAACAATATTTTTATTAATTAAAAATTATACGTAAATTTTTCTCAACAATTAAAAAAAAAATAGTTTTGCAGCGCCGAAAAAGAAAAAACAAAAAAATTAAAATATGTATACATACATACATCCAATATGTAAGCATGAAATGCTAATTATGTGCTAATTTTTGTGATAAAAACATAAAAACATTAAAATTTAATCAAAGTACTGAAATCCCTTTGAGAATTGCACACTTAATACAAAACAAAAATTAAAAATTCATACAAAACGTGAAGTGAATAAGTTACCTTAACAGTACAGGTGCACCCAATATGAATCATAAAAGCCAATAACTGTTTATCACGCATAAAGTCAATATACATATGTATGTATGTATGCATATTAATTACACAATAACATTTAGTGACTGTAATAAAGCGGAATATCAAGCAGGCAGCGTTGCAAAAAAACTAATTAAAAATACAATAATTCACAAACTTAAAAGATATAAATAAACAGTGCCACGCTAATTGAGTTACGCGCTCCGGAAGAAAACAATGGCGACGTCGGGACACCCACTGCTCTGTGCAGAGACGCCAACAGCATCAATTGTAACATTGACGCCGCTGTCAGCGATAACAGCGACTGCAGCGAGAACATAAACACAGCTACTGTTAAAAAATTAAATTAACAATCGTCGCATTAACAGCAACACCCGAAACGAAAGCACTGTTGAAGTGGAAACTGTTAACATTGTGTTCACTACAGTCGGCGTTGCAGTGGCGGCGCAGCGACTGCTATAATGTAAGTAAGCACACGAATGCAAACAACAAACACAGAGGAGCGCCAACGCTCACTGGAGCACAACGAAAAGCGCAGTTTGTGAGCACAGCAGCGCTGTTTATTGTAAACACACACACACATACATTGCTGCCGACATAGCGTCATCGGGGTCGCGTGCGCTGCGAAACAACGTGCAATGCAGCGGCGTGCGTGAGCCGCAAAGCTTTTGAAAAACCTTTGATCGCCGGGTTGCTCACACATCGCGTATGACTCCCCCCTGCGCATCCCCCTTTTATGTGCACCTCACACTTTTGGTCCACTACAAGCCGAACTTAAAGCGTCGCTGGTCAGCACTAAGCTTACACCGCGACGATCGTGAATTATACGCTGCTTTGTTTGCTGGCTTCATTCGTGTCTCAGCCGCGAAGCGTTGCAGACGACGTTAGAGCGAACGAACGACGCTTAAAGCAGCAACTACAACATCGAATACATAACGAAAAGTGTGTTTTAGTGTTGTATACAAACGCGTGTAGTACGTCGTATTGGTCGTTTGGGAGAGGGTGCGGCAACATTACGGTGCTAAAGGTGCAACGGTGCTTGCTTAAAATAAAACCAAACGAAAGAAACTACGACAACACAGCTGGTTGTCAAAAGCGCATAAAACGAAATAGAATAAGTGAAGTGGCGTGGAATAAATGCGAAAGCGAAATGCGTTAATACGCTTTGCTTACTGCCTGTTGATATTTGATCGGTCGCTTGCTTTGGCACTCGCTGCTGTTGGTAATGCATGTGCAGCGATCGTCGGTAACAGCTGTTGTTGCGAGTTGATGTAAAATCAACTGTTGTTGATTAGAAAAATATTTATTGCAAAAGGTGAAAGATACTGAAAAATAAAGCGCCAGTTGAAAAGTAGCAAACCTACTTGTTATTGTTGTTGTTGTTATTATTTTTGAAAATAAAGTATTTGTGCCTTTTGAAATTCGAAAATTAATGAATAAATAATTAAAAAAAAAAATTAAATCAATTAAGAAGTATATTGAAAAAA
>NW_017535407.1:2331908-2345167 GCF_001853355.1 Bactrocera latifrons
ATATTTAAAAAAATGTAAAATTAAAAATAACATTTTTTATAACAAACAAAAATTAAACGAAGTTCCGTAATATATAAAAAAAATTAAAATTTTCATTTGAAAAAAATTTAATAAAATTGTTTAATTAAAAAAAAATATCTCGCGCAAAATGAGCATCTACTTAAGGCCGCATTAAATACAAGCCACTCAATTACAATTGCTTAAAACCGACTTTTTTCCGATTGCCTGCTTTTCTATTGATTTTTTCCGCAAACAAAAAGCAGTGCGGTTAAGAGTGCGCTTATTAATTACACAACAACAGTGCTGCAGCCAAAGTCGTTGCGCTACATCACCTTCTCTTCCTTCCTTCCACCCCCGTCGTCTACTGTCTTCTTTGACCGTTACTTCTTTGTGTTGTCGTCTGAACGCCGCCATTGGGCATATAGTTATCGCGTTGCAACAACAACAAACAATGTGCAGCCGGAAATGTTTTCGCGTACACACACTGGTCATACTCGGCGTCATACTCACCATTGTGCTCGTCTGCATTGTCGGCATAACGCTGACGAACAGCATCAACATTTCGAATATCATCAAATTGCGCGAGAAGGTCGCCAGCGATTCCGCTGCGGCGACCGGTGCGAATGCCGTGCAAACACGTGCCGCACTCGTCGAACAACAATACTCCGCACTGCAACAACATCATTTGTCGCGTAGCGATTTGAATTACATAGCGGCCACACATCCCAAGAATTTGCAACGTTTCGCTGGCAGTCATGCGGGTAGAGAAGGAGGTAGCGGCAGCGCTGGTGCAGGTGGTGGAGATCACGCAAATGTTGGCGCAGCGGCGCAAAATAAAATTGTCATCGAAATTGGCATACGTAATTTTTCCACAGCGCTCTCTAACGGCAGCCACATGGCAGTCGCGGGCTCAGCGTCCGCGGCGCAATCGCAGCTGCCCTCGTCTGCCGCCGTTGAGACACTGCTCGATAAACTCATTGAACCCATAACGAGCGCTATTGTTGATGGCAATATTGATTCGATTTCCGTGCCTGCCACCGCCACGGGTCGTCAATTGAATGAGTCATTGTCCCAGTTGGTCAATGCGCAGGAGACCCGTTTGCGCGCTCAAAACGAAACAAAGCTGCTTCGTGCAACAGCAACGACAACATCAGCCCCAATAACAGCAACAACGGCTACCACGGTTGCTATGAATGCGTCAGAGTTTACCACAACACTGGAGCCAATGCTGTCACCGCAAACGAACGATCGTCAGAGCATTGCCGATCACAATCCCGGTCAGATTGACTTTGCGAAGCGCGAGCATGTCAAGCAGGTAAATTGGTGAATTTATATAAAGTGTATGGTCGTGTGTATATACGGACGTATGTGAGATGATTGTGGAGCGGTTAATATTATTATATGTTATTCTTGGAATTCCTATAGCGCGTGACTAAAAAAGGTTACGTTAGACTATGAGATTCGGTGTAGGCCTGAGTCTGCTTTTGCATGTTAGTTATGCTAAATAACGGCTTGTCGTTAAAATATCAAAGCCTCTGTTATTATAACCCAACGATAAACTTCTCCTGCCCAACCGACGCGAGGGGAGCGTCGTTATTCTGCAGGTATATCAGCCGAGTCATGAAAGCCAAATGCGTTTTTAAACCTGGAGATCTTAACGTTATAAACAATTGTTACTTTATTTATTGAGAGAAAGCAATTAAACTTTTTAATTTCCAACAGAGAATCAGTTAACTAAAATGTGCAGGAATGAGAATTAAAAATATGAATATTTTAAAAATATGGATCTAAACTGCCCCAAAAAGCATACCGAGGTATTAAATTTAACTTCAGACAGGAGAAAAGAACTGCTAACTGTTCCATTCAGGATTTTTACTAAGAATATAACACCAAGCATTTCTCTCGACTCGTATAAGTGTAGTTATTATTGTGTATTTATTAGTTTTAAACGACTAGTCTATGAAGGAAGCCTTAACCTAGAATCCTAACGGAATTGTTCTAAGACTAAAAGTAAAAATTGTTGTTGTACCGACTTTATATTGTCAGAATGAATTTGGTAACTAGGGTTCCATACAACAGAGCCATATTTCAATATAGGTCTAAACAAAGTTGTAAAAAGTGTTTTAGTAACATACAGATCTCTAAAGTCTTAAGATCAATATTTAATAAAACTGAGAACACTTTTTCGTTTCAAGACTATGGTATCAATATGAAGACTAAAAGTAAGCTTAAAGTCACTAGTAACCCTGAAATCAATAAAGTTAGAAATTTGATTTAGTAAATAGACATTTACCACATAAAGAGAGTGGAACCCAGATCCACGAGAAAAGCATATTGTCTTACTTTTTTGAGATTCAATGGCAAATCACTTCTATCACACCAAGAAACCAAATTGTTTAAGTCTGGTTGCAACAAACACCTTTCATCAATTGAAGTATATGATTCAAAAAGCTTTACATCGTCGGCATATAATAAAATATTTGAGAATTCTATGACAGAAAAGATATTGTTATTGTAAAAAAAAAGAAAAAAAAAAACAGACCAAGGTGACTACCTCGTGGAACATCTGAAGAGACATTATTTGAATATGAAGTGACATTATTTGAGTGTGAAAGAATCACTTGTTGTCTTCTATTATAAAGATAAGAACATACCCATTGAAGAAATCTTGGTTGAAGGCCCAGAAAATATTAGTTTAGCTTTTTGAGGAGTTCCTATGTTTAAGTGTCTCCAAAAATTATAACTAATTTTTCTTAAATCTTTCCACTTAAAGAGAACCCTAGTGACCTGAAATAAGTATATGCTAGTAAGGTTCTGACTAATGATCTGCTCAGATATAAGTCAAGATCATTTGAAATCATACTCCAGATAGATCATATCTTATACATCATGGAACGAATCGAAAATGTTAATAAATTCCAAATGTATTCTTGTTGAAAAATACGAAAACAAATTTGGAAAGAAATGTCTGAGCACTTTGAGATGAAAATATAATTATCATTGCATTAAAATGTTACTAAGTGCATATAGAGGGGGAATTACTAAAACAATGAATGTATTAAGGACTTTTTGCGGTGTCGTTAACCTTAATTAATGTTAACACCCTGTTTATTTGAATGGCTCAGATGACAAGTAAAAATATAAATTTCTTGTTTTTTCTCTAAATTTAAAAACTTAAAATCTAAAAACAATCATAATAGTTTGTAGAAAACAAAACTACAGATTACTAAAATGTTTTCGGCCACTGTTTGTTTGAACATCACAAATAGTTTGTTCGAATAGCTACTACCCAACGCTTGACGAATCAATGTATGACAGATCTCGTGTTGCTTTGCTACTGTTTTATTATTATTGGTTAGAAGTATTTTTGTTCAATTTTTATTTAATATTACTAAATCCTTTTTATTTAAATTCAATGTTTGTAAAGATTTGCCACTAAAACATGTTTTATGTCTTTTCATTGCAGGTAAGCAAGCGAACGTGATATAAATCTAAATGATGCCTTAAAAGGTGAATAATAATATCAACTCTTATAGCAAGGTTCGAAGGTTAGAAAGTGTATTATATTATTAGTTTTATCTTATTTATTTTAACCACAAGTTATAATTTCCCCGTAATTGCGCCTTATTTTAGCGCGATCTTAAGATACTTAGAAAATGTTAGTTGTTTTCATGGAGAGAGGCCTTTATCAATTACCTTTTTAAGCCAAAGTAGCAATTATCGGTGTTTAGTTTAGTTCAAATCCAAAATAAATACAACTTTAGATTCATAAGTTAGGAAATATGATTTTTAACAGTAACATTTGAGAGCAGCACGAATTCCAAAGCCAAATTCTATGAAAAATTGATAAGAGGTAGTAGGTGCCAAATTCCCTATACCTACATATAAACGGTTACTCAGCAAGTAACGGCTACCAAACATTCAATATATTAAAATAATGTTTTTTTTTGCGTAACTTTAATCCGCTAAACCTTACCTATTTCGTTGTAAAAAGGACATGACTTCTCTGCAGACTGACGGACGCCTGATCTGTTGAAAAAGTCTCAGTTTTGTCATTATGAATGCTGTCGCTTCACTGATAGTAGCTTTCCATTTAACAGTCGACTGATACATGAAAGTCGTTAAATTATCGATGGTAAAACTACCACCGAGTATGGTCTTTAGGTTTTCCCTTGTATTTGAAAAGCGAGGGCAATAAAATAATACATGTTTATAGTCTTCTAATGTGATTTTAATCTGTAAAATTAAATTCTAGAGCACCCAAGTATTTGGATCAGATGGAAATCCAGGTCCCATGTCGTCCGTCTTTTCACGGGTGGATGTCCGGTATAAGTCTATGGGTTCAGCGCACTTTGGATGAGAAATGCCACAACTGCTGCATCATTTTGGTTCCTTTCCTTGTTCCTCTCCTTTGTCTTTGTCGATACTGTTTTAGGCACTGATAACTGATATAATCGCTCGAGTTCATCTCCCTAGATGTCAGTGGCTGGCATACTGGTTAATACTTCAGCAGCGTCTCCTGATATAGTCCGGAAAGCTCTTATTACTGGAAAACCCTGTACACTGCAACTAGCATACGTTTTTGTATGCATTGCCCGTCTCCCTATTGGTTCATTAAAAGAAGTAGCGCAGAAACTAACGCATAAACACCACGCAGCTCATAAGACCCTTGCATAAGAAAGACATAAACGATCACACGTTTAACAAGAGTTTCGGTTAGATTGCTACTTGAGCCTTAAGACACTTATATAAACTTAAATCCAAATTTCTGGTAGCACTGTTGAGTAATTAACTGGTTAGTTAAATAATAAGGGGTTTACAGGGTACCTGTCTGTTGTGATCTCGAATATCAATTTTAACTGTTCGGTGAATAAAAAAACAATAGCAAATTGGAAGCGTTCTTTAGCATTTGAGAATAATTTCGATGGAAGCAATGTTGCGTTATTTGTTAATATGAAGAAAATTAGTTTAATCCTCAATGATTTTTAGATGAGCTTTCCCAGCAGGAAGATGTTGCGTCTTCTCACTTTAGCTTGCTTTTAAATAGATGTTTTTTGGAAACCCATGGTATACTTATACCCATAGGTAAGTGAATTGTTTCTCGCCACTCTTAGTGGTTCGTCTTTATTCTGATTGAGGTGCTGATGTTGCTGAGTATCAGTTAAAAATCGGGTTTAAAGACAAAAAACCTGTGAGACTCGCCATATGATTAGTATCGATTTTTCTCGTGCCTATTTCAAGTTTAGTCGGGGGTCTTTCGCTTACATAAAATATTGTGATATTTTCTGATCACATGTCACGAGTTTTAGCTCAGTCAGTTTTTGCGGTCACCCGTTTTGTGAATTGAACACTTAATTCTGAGACAATTAGCAAACCATAATATTAAAGTGCCATTTCTGTAAAAAGTTCTAAGAAATATAAATAAATTGGAGGCTAGCACTTTCTTGACTTATTTTCACAAAATGTTTAACTTTATATATTTTACTTATCCTTTACATTTGCGTAATTCACTCTCGCCTGTGCATCTGTTTATATGGATGCCATAAATTCAAGTTCATAAATAAGCCTACAAACAACATTGAAACGCCCTCACACGTCTGCAATACAAATTTCAAAAGTTTTTGTGCAGTCACATGTTGTTACTGCATTTAATATAATTTGTTTGTTGTTAATTCGACAATTTATGACGGGTACACATATGGTGAGCCGAGCAATTTTCAGTTTTTGTTCTAACAGCCATTGGTTTTATGGGCTCACTAGAAGTATGTGTGCACATTTCTGTTGCTTTTTTTTTAATTTGTTTACTTTACGCTTTTGTTTTATTGTCACCCGACACATGCACTAAATCGCTTGGCTTTGATTTGTGTCGCTCGACAGTGAGTGAGAAATCAGTGAGAATAAAAAGTTAGATAAAATCATGATAGATCACCAATTATAATTTATTTTGTTTGTTTGCATAAAATTGTTGTAAAAAATATTGCGCTTTCGTAACTCAAAATAAATGCACATACATATATTGTTTTTGTTTAAGTTATCGGGAGTTGAGCGACTGCTGGTTTTTCTCACCTACACTTAACTTTTCTCATTATATTTAATTAGCATGCAATTAAGTTATTGCAACCAACTTTCAATACTTCATGTGTCATGTGGTTGTAAAGTACTTGCTTTTTTAATAATTGTGAGACAAACTTCGTGCTTCATTCTTAAAACAAAAATATATAGAAGTCGACATGAAGCGTTGTGTGCGTAATTCTATTAGCTTTAGCAATTTTTGACGAAACCCATGTAGGCATTTTTGTTGTTTTCTTCTCTTTTTTAATATCATTTTCTTCAATAATTCCTACATTTTTTGAGTTCCGATTCTTTCCTTTGCTTAGTTGGAGTGTTAGTTTTTAATATTTTTTTGTGATCAGCACATTTTATGATAGAGAGAGTTTTGAGCTTCCTTACTTAATCTCTTTCTGAGTTTGAAAGCCAGTTAACCGAAATCTAATTGATATTTGAGGTATAAGCTGAGGGATTCCTAGTTTTCGTAGAATTATTGCAGTTTAATAATGTGTAGGCTTTTAATCTTAGATTAATTGAATGAGCATTAATTTAATAAGAAATCTTTAACCGAACAGTTCGGAATCCGTTTGGAAATATAAACCGTTCTCTATGAATGTTCAGCTACAATACAAACCAGTCAAGACTAGCTGTTGTAGGGGCAGAAATCTGTCGATTTGACAGTCCTTGGTCGGTTAAAAATTCGAGTTCGTTCCGGTTACGTAGACCCGACTCATCGGCGTACGCCAGCAGTTGTACACTCTTATAAAAGGATTGTGCGATCAATTCATCTCTGCGGCTCGAAATATTTTCTCCAAAAGTAGATTGAAGAAGTCGCATGATAGTGAGATCCTAACGGAGCTTTTGACATTGCTCAATGTCAGTACTTATACACATGTTCAGACATAGCGGCATAAAAGCAGCTCGTTTTCGTACTGTCAAAAACAGTTTTGTAAAAGAAGAAAAGGTGGGCGGTAGGCTTTAACCTTACACACAATACTCTCGATAGAACTTTATATGCGATGTTGAAGAGGCTTATCCCACGGTTATTGGCGCAGATTGTATGGTCTACCATTTTGTGGATTGGGTAAACCACACTTAAATTCTAATCGTCGGACATACTTTCGTCCGATCATATTCTACAAAGAAGCGGATGTTATTTTTCTTATCAGTTCTTCGCCGCTTCGCTTTGTTCTTCTTCAGACGGGTAATTGCTATTCGAACATCTTCATGGCCGGGCACTGGAACGTCGTCATAGATTGGGGAGTCGGGCTTACCATCTTCTGGTGTTATTTTTTCTCTGGCATTCGACAGGTTGGAGAAGTGTTTCCTTCTAATTGTAGTATGCTCTGGGCACCAGTCCATTAGGTTTTATCAAATTGGCAAAATTTGACTAAAAGTGGAAGATTGTTTACAACAAAACTATCAACATTTTAAGTTGAGTTCCTTACACATTATCATTAGTATTATTTAATTGCTATTAAATTATCATTTCAGTTTATTACGTTCTCTTAGATGATGCTTTAAAGCTAATAGTTTCGACATTGAGTTCTACATTGTAGAAAGTGGCGTATAGAACAATTAACTCGGTATAAAGAATAAATATGTTGATTAGGGCGGGAGAGAGAGACAGACAGCGACTAGCAAGCGGTTATGCCTCTTTGGTGGGGTATCTTTCTCTTTTGTTTTGTTTTTAACTGGATAATCTTGTTGTTGATGTCGCTTGTAAATGATTGGTTAAGATAGTAAAGCAGAAACAGCGAGTAAAGAAGTTACGCAGGTCAGGTAATTATAAGTTTAAATTGTCCATAAATCTTAATTTCACTCAAACAATATTTTTTTGCGAATTTATAACAAACCGCGCTGATTGGACACATTTTTATTGAACACCTGGTTTGCAAGCTTATCAATTAATACTCATATACATCATATCGTCCCCAAAAATGGAAAAGGACGTATCATTAAAAAAATGCAAATTGAGTTTTTTATTGCTTGCGATTCACTACATCATATTATGTCCAAGTGGCAAAAAATAGTCAGATTTTTAGCTCAGAAGTAAACAATATATAACGAATTTATAACCAAAACTCAGATTTTTTTTTAATATGAGTAGTTTCTATTCTATCGTTTTTCCCTCGCCAGTAAACTTATGAAAAGTGATGTTACGTCACTTCGCATTTTAGGTGATGATATATATGTACGAGTATAATTTTTTTTATATCTTTCGAGACAATTTTACTTCAACATACAGTCGTCTGCTACACAGCTGCAGTCATAAATCATATTTATGTCTCTTCCGAAGTTTGTTTGCTCATTTAGTTTGTTACCCTCAACTGGTTTTTATTGATTCCATTTTTTTTATACATATCTATATATGTATATGCGTTTTTTATTTTCATTCATTATCCATGGCAAAGCAGTCACGTGTTTGCACCCGGTATTTATTTATAATTTTATTTATTTGCTTTTGTTCATTACCTGCATTTCACCTTTGATTTTGTTTTGTTCGTGAGTTTCTTACTTATATGCGTTTATACTATATACATGCACATACATACATATAGTAAGTGGCATAAGTTCCTTCTTTATTATTTATGCAAATTTTCTTTGTTACGCCGCATTCAGCTTGCATACCAAGTGGGTTTTGTCATTCCGCTTCGCGTTTCTCCGTTTTTGTGCGTTTTGCGTTGCATTTTATACGCGCATATGTATGTATGTATATATGCTTGTATAAGTGATTGTAAATATTGGTGTATGTTTGTCGTTGTTGCAGTTATGCATGACTCTTTTTGTTTTCTGCCATTTACATGTATTTCCCTTGCATTTTTGCCATCCATGTTAAGCTCCACTTTTATTATGGGTATTATAGGAGTGGCGAAAGTGGCACAAACACACACACATACAATTGTATGTATTTATACATTTATAGTTATTGCTTCGCTTACCTGCCATTATACTGTTTCTCTTTACAGCTGAAAATGTTTCTCCTGCCATAAAATTAATTGCATTGTTCAGTTTGTAATAATTTAGGGCGCTGCAGTGCAATTATGGCTTTCTTATTTGTAGAAGCTGCATTTAATTTGTATGCGATGTTCCATAGATACTTAAAATAGTGATAATTATAAATATGAATTCTTGGTATAGTTTTCTGAATACCTTTGTTGTAGTTAGTACCATTCTATAGCCTCAGACGTACATGGCGGTTTCTTCCAAGTATTTCAGTTTCGGAAATAGGCAAAAATAAGTTGTTGGTTTAATTCAGTCCCTAAGTCGGCTAGTCGATGTAATTTCTGTGCTATAAATTTTGCAGCATACAGTTCCATAACTAATGCATGGTCTTGGGATCCCCTCTGTCAATCGGAAGATTGCCTTTTTGTCTTGGGATCATACACAAAGATCCATGACTTGTCGCCTGTGATTAGGTTATTTAAAAATTGGGGGTCACTTTCACATATGTATGTTTGAATTTTGTTGGCATACTTCCACTCGCCGCAATTTCTGGTCGTCAGTGAGCACTCTTGGTACCATCTTCGCGCTTACCTTGCGCATGTTCAAGTGCCCCTTCACAATGTCATGAACCACAGATTTTGATACGTTTAAGATCTGGACAATAAAACGAATAATTAGTCGACGGTCTGAATTCAAAACTATGCGCACACGAGTCACATTGTTGTGTTTGTCGAAGTCGAAGATCTCCCAGCACGGTTTTCATCAGAGACCTCTTCCGGGCCCTCCAAAAAGGACTGGTGCCACTGAAACACACCACTTCTTGGCAGTAGTCTTCTATAGATATGCATGTAGTTTTTTTGTTATAGGAGGAAGCATCGAATGCCAGAGTGCGGTACTTTAATCCACTAAATCTGGCCTACTTTCATCTTATGTCTCAATATTATCATAATTAGAATTGCCGCTTCGCTGACAGTTTTCCATTTTACAGAGAACTCGCACATAAGTGCAATAAAATTTTCCTGAGTGAGACTACCTCCAAGTGTGGCTTTCAGCTTTTCTCCATATACTTGAAAACCAACGGCAATGATAGAGTTAGAGTCTTCTATATACTCTGCACACATCAGACGATATGGACTTAAGTCGTGACGATATTTTTTATAGGTAGCTTGTAAAGCTCACCCATGGCTACTGAGTACTTGAGTCAGGTGGAAACTCGAGTCCCTATGTTGTCTATCTTTCCATGAATGTATGTCCGGAAACAGTCTGTGGTTTCACCGCCCTTTTGCATGAAGTTACCACCTTTGCTATTATATTGTGATGCTTTTGATTCTCTTTTTGTATCTTTAGTCGTCTCTGTTAAGTTTAATTTGAGTCTTCGGTCCACTATTACACCAAGGTACTTCAACTGTGACTGTGAAATAATCTCACATTCTCCTTTGGCGAACGACATCTTTTGTTCAATTTTCCTGGAGCTAATGAACAAGACTTGTGTTTTCTGCTCAGCTCTATACTCATGGTAGTAAACCATCGGTGCTAACCATAAGCGCTAACCCTTTATGTAGTCATTGCATTTGATCCGGTGGTCATCCAGATGTTTAGCCACTGCTATCACTATGAGATCATCTCCATATGCGATTATTTTCACATTTTTTGGTTGTTATATCCTTAGCACCCTGTTCCATAGTACTGAGCTATAGGCCCTTGTGCCTCGAGCTTTGCAGATAAGTCATCTGATATCATAAAAACGTTGTGTTTTCACTCTTCATAAGATGTGGAAAAATGTGACCGAGTTTTTGTAATACAGCTTCGGACTGAGTTCAGGCCTTCATAGAAATATTAATGAAGACCGAATAGATCTTAGAAGTTATGCTTCCATTAAATAAAAAAGTATATAAATGGCAGACCTTTCACTACTGCGATCGGTGTGTCAACTATAATGTATATATAAGTTTTTGCCTACGAATTTCCTAGCGAGCAACTTGAAGGTGAAACATGCTAATGCGCGTTAATATGTAAATTGGCTTAACACGCACAGCAAATAATGAGTAAAAGTGAACAGGCAATTTGCACGATCGTGCGAATGTAAAATTAAAAGAAAAAATAACATGCAAAATGTTGAAAACAAACAAAAACAAATACAAAGTACATGCATAACGAAATTCGATATCAAAACAAACAAAGCCAGCTAAATGCAAAGCTAAAAATTCAAATATATTAGAAGTAGAATTAATCGTTCAGTTTTAATGCTGTGAATATTTTTGTATACATTATATTTGGTGTATATAATTTTTTTTTTCATAGTTTAACTGCCGCGTAATCGCCGTTAATTTGTGGTAGGCGCATGTGCTCTTGAAATGAAGCAGAAATTGAAACACACACGCCTAAATTTATCAGTAAACGCGCTAATGATCTCTAAATGCCTTGTACTAATGCTAATTTAGACGAAATAATTTAATTTAATTTGACACGCAAGTTGTGTTGCGGACGTTTTGTGTTATTTTTGGATTTTTCAGTTTGAAATTGAAGGGAGTAGGCGATGAAACATAACGGTAGTGCGATATTTGGAGTCAATATCTATTACATATGGTCACCTAAAATGCAAAATAACGTAACATCACTTTTCAGAAGGAAAAAAGATATCACTCATACTGAAACAAAGTTTGAGTTTTGGTTATAAAATGGTTATGTATCGTGCATATCTGACAACGGAAGCTGAAAATTTTATGCCAAATAATTTTAAAACTTTTAATTTATTTTTAAAAATCTCAACCACCCTCAAAGTCATCCCCTTGGCCCCAATACAAGTTTTTTTCAATTCCCGAAACAGTTGCTAAAGTAAATTTATGGAATAGCCTTTAATACGTGTACCGATTCATGTTTAATGTCTTCACTTGACTCAAAATGGTTTCTCCGAAGCGATCGTTTGAGGTTGCTGTATAGCCAGAAGACACACGAAGCTAAATCACGCGAATACAGTGATTGCGACACGAAATTGGTTTAAAATTTGGCGACGGTGCATTATTATTATTATCGTGATGCAAAAATCAAGTTTTCTCGGCCCATTACACCCTCCTCTTTTTACGAATATCTTCGCGCAACCGACACATAACACTCAAATAGTATTCCTTGTTGACAATTTGGTCGCTTGGAGGGAATTCGGAGCGCACCATAATCCATAATCGAAGAAAACTGTCAACAAAACTTTATTTTTCACTTGCTTTGACGTAATTTTTTCAGTTTTGGCTCACCTTTGCCACGATATTCGAACGATTGACCATCTATTGCCGAGTCGTAAGCATAGAACCAATACTCATCGCAAGTTATAATACATTTTATGTCATCCTGGAAGTCAGAAAGCATTGTTTCACATACATTAACGCCACGCTGTTTTACGAAAAAATTTAGTGACTTTGGAACCAATCGTCTTTTCACTTTTCTAAAGGGCCAAATAATCTTTTAAAATGGTTTTCACTGATTCTAACGATATTCGAACGATGGCATCAAGATTTCTGACTGTTAAGCGTCCGTACTCAAGCAGAAATTCGTCTTGATCTTCAGTTGATGTTGTTGGCCGTTTTAGACGTGGTTCGCCATCTACGCGTGCTCGGCCCTCTTTGAATAATTTGTACCAAATAAAAACACAAGCAATTATCATCAAAGGCTTTTGCATACATTTTGAACGTTTCGTCACCAGAAATTTGATTCCGCACATAAAATATAACGGAAATTTTTTGTTGAACGATTTCACGAATGCACTTTATGTGCTTCAGAAAGACAAGCGTATACTAAAAACGAATGACTATTTGACTCGAAATTTGTCACAGTTATCATTAAGGAAAAATACTATTTCAACGAATGGCTTTTCGGTCAAAATTTAAATTAAGAAGTCTTACTCTTTTTTGCCCACAGTAGTATATGCAGGAAATTACTCAAAGCTTCTATAGAACTGTCAAAGATTTATGATCATGTAACAAAATATATTTATGCAGCAACGTTCGTCATGCTTCAGCCATGCCAATTATTGAAGTAAACATACACAGTATAAAGCTGAGACTGGGCAATTATTTATCAGCAACATTTAGAGAAAGGTTGGAGTTGTTTGTATGTACTGTAGTAAAATTATATGTTCGTTTATACTACATACATATACATATGTAAAAACAGATTCTATGATATTTAAATTGTCTAGTGAATAAATAATAATAGTATGGCACAGTGGTTCAGTACACTAAAAACGCGAAAAATTTTTTGTATTTTTTTATTAA
>NW_017535407.1:2345266-2381069 GCF_001853355.1 Bactrocera latifrons
ATACCAAATTAAAAAAATGTGGCCTATAATACTTTTTTGAACTCATACTCTCCCGTGTTATGGAGCAGGGTATGATTAAATACGGAAAATACTGTATTCTATTTCAAACCACATAAGACTTCGCTGTGAGCTATTAAATATAAATTATTAATAAAAAAATAATATTTGAACATATTTTGTCATGCTTTATTAATAACAACGCTACTTAATCTCACTTGTGAAATTGCAACACTGAGTCTCATGCATAAAAAAACGATTGGCTCTTAAGTGCATGCAATCTGGCTCAAATTATCGGTTGAGCAATAGTTGTTATATAAATTATATGTTCGCTAAGGCAGTCAAGCATTTTACGATAAGGAACAGCTACATGAAATGGGATAAAAAAAACTTGCAGAGCAAATTGAATAGGGGAATTTTTTTATAATATTGTATATAATAACTATAATTTTTAGTAATATATGCTTATCTTATAATAAGAGTTCTACAATTATTTTAATTCAATTTTATTTCATAATTTTTTTATTTTCATAAAAAAATATAATAAAATACAAGGCGCTCCGGTTGATATCTAAAAATTTAACCAGCACTAGAATCCAAACTTTCTTGCTATATTCGAGATATTTTTATCTACTTAGAACATTAAAGGGTATAGGTTGAAAAACCATATACACGCTTTCAAAATTGATTACGATATACTCTGGAAAATTGTCGCGCTACTAATGTTGCTAGATCGCTGTGAGATAAATTGATAGATAAAAATAATTAAGGTTTGCACCGTGACCCATGGTGTAATGTGCTCTCTCCTACATCTCATATGGTCACAAAGGCCCAGCACTCTGAATAATTTCCGATGCCTCCTAGGGCCTAGAGCCTACTTCTATAAATTCCAGGGCAATGTAGAATCAAGTGGTCTGGAGTATCCTGATCCATGTCGCAAAACCAGCAGTTTGCACAAAAGGCTATGCCCATGTTGGACAAGTGCTTTTTGAGCCTACAGTGGCCGGTATAGAGTGCGAAAAGAGACGGGATTTGTCTCGGGGGAGGTTGATTATGTCTCTAAACCTTGCCAGTTTGTAATCTCTCACTAGTTGTTTGGCGTGGCGCATTTTAGCTGTCTGCTGCCAGGGCAGCAAAGCGGACCAGTTCGTCGGACAGCTCATTGCCGGCTACAGTTTTATGCCCTGGCATCCAGATCAGGTGTACGCGGTTGCAAACTGATAGGCGGTTCAGCCTTCCTATACACTCCTCCACTAATAGCAATTTAACTTCATAAGCTGATATTGCTTTTAGTGCCGCTTGACTATTGCTGAGTATAGCGATACGCTGGTTGCAATAGTTACCTCGGAGATTGATTTCCTTGATGCTCGGAAAACATTCAATTGGTATGGATAGTATGAATAGTAGAGTAGTAGTATAATCTACTATTCGATTGTGCGGTCCCGCAATGTCTGCTCCAATGACTTCCGATTTTTTCGAGACGCCAATGTACCACTAGATAGGGTTGGTTCTCAATAGTAGATCGAGCATGGAATAACTTCACTCCGCCTTACTGTCGAGAGTAACTGTAAACGTCTAGGTAAAGTTTATCCTCTTCGTAGATCTGTCCCTTGTTGAGACGACATTATCTTCCCTTTGCCAAAACTCTCTGCTGTCATGAGCAGCATCGCATGTTGCACTGCCTGTTTGATCAGTAGATGCAGCGGTGTGAGCTCCAGCTTGATTTCAAGTGCTGTGGTTAGGCAAATGCGCATAGACCTTCGATGCCCAAGCAACCGCTCCATAAGTGACAATAGGCCTTACGATCATGGTATACGGCCACTTGATGATACCTGACTCAGGTCTGCCGGCTAGGTGTCTGCATATCATGAGTGCCTTGGTGGCTCTGGACAGTGTTAACTTCACGTACCTATACCACCGTAATGTGAGGCCTAGGAATTTGATCGCTTTAGATACCTCAAACTCCTTGCCACCAAGTGTTAGAGACCTCAAGCTCGTAAGTGAACTTCGCTTTGTAAAAGGGGCGACGACTGTTTTTAACGGGTTCACATTCAATTCTACCTTATTGCACCATCCCTTTTCTAGACTTAAGCCCCTTTGGACTTTGCCGCGAAGAGTGTTCTCAAATTTATCTCGTCATCGGGGTACTTGTGGCACCAAGTTCCACTGTTTGCGAGCTTATGGAACTTATCTACTACTAGGCTTTGTAGTAGGGGGTCCCTGTGGGCAGTCCCTTGGACCCAGACTAATCCTACTTTCCCACACTGTGGTTTCAGCTATCCTAGTACTTGGTAAAGTCTCTATCCTTCTGCATACTGGAGTCGCCACATTTCTACAAACTATTAAAATATATACATACATATTCGATTTTTTGGACAATATGACTCTTCGACACATCAAGACTTATTTTGTAATTTTTTTCAAAAATTAACTGGCTTTAACTGAAAATGGCCGACACATAGGGGTTAGACTTGTTTTATGACAGTTACCGACGAATACAGAATGTTTTTGTCAATGATCGCTCTTAGGTAACCAATTAGTTACCTCAAGCCTGTAGATTGGTTAGCCTTCTTATAACACGTTGTTGTTCGAAACTGTAAATTTCGAAAATTTTACTCTTCGAAGAAAAGGCTTAATCGAAAAGTGTTAAAAATGGAAAACCAAATTTCCGTTGAAATTCTTACTTCTTTGCAATGATTTGCCGATTTCAACATTTTTCATGGGACCATACAAGTGTGAACGAACACATAATTAAATAGTTCTGAGAATAAAATATCCGAAGCTCACAAATTACCCAAATACATGTGTAGAAAATAATAACCGAAATATACTAATGCCACTCTAATTAAAAGCTACCGCACATGGGAAAATGCATTAAACTTTTGACCTCATTGTCTGTCTGCCCTTCAGCGTGATCCCCACTGACCCGCACACACACAGATAAACACTCATGTAGACATGTGAGCGCAGACTTGTAAAGTGCGTTCTAAATAACTGCTTCAATTTTGATTTAATATGCAGGAAATTCGCTAGACTACAAAACTGCGATTGCAATTACATATACACACACGCACCTACACAAACATACATACATACATACATATATGCAACGTAACCTAGTTAAACCTAGACTCAACAGTACTTGGCTAGCGGATCGACTGTAAGCGAGTGCCAGCCGATTTCTAAGTTTATTCGCATGCAATTCGCGCTGTTCTAACGGTATATGTGCGTGTGTTTAACTGTGGCTGCATAACGGTTTATAGGTACATACGGTTTAATTGCAGTGGGAATTGGCGCAAAAAAGTCAGCCTGAGAAGCATTATGTCTAAGTAGGTTAAATTAACCACAGTTCAACTTAAGTGGCCCGACGGCGTAAGAGTTTCAAAGAAAAAACCAAAAAAGTTGTGAAAAAACAAAATCTCAAAAAATAATTCGAAGAAATTTAAGCAGAGCAGCAGCAGCAGMTGTGAGCTTGTAATCTAATATTCGTAGCGCTGAAGATGGCACTTTGCTGCTTTGCTAAATAAGAAAGGTCATCAAAAGTATGAGTCACCAACAAGAATAACAACAATAAAAACTATGAAAAGTAAGTGCCCCTTTGCGTAAAACAGTGGATCAGTACTATATATATTTATATATATCTAATATATATATATGGTTCTCTCTCGTGCTCAGGAAGCATACTCACAGTCAGCAATGCGTTACCAACGCGGGTGGTGTGTGCGGGGTCAACGCGTCGCAGTAAACCATTGTTGCAATTGTTTGGCCAACATTCACGAACAATAAGTGCCCGCTTTGGATCTGTGGATGGCTGCTATGTACTCGCCTTTGAGCTGGCAAAATAATGGCATTTATCACGAGCGAACTTGCTAACATTTGCAAAGATTTGAGGAAGATTGGCGTAAATCGTACTATATTTAGAAACGCTTATCTGCATCTCAGCGGGCGCCAGCGCTAAGAGCGGGCGAAATGTGAATAGCATGAAGGGTGCAAAGTGCACTTGCGTAAATGACTGAAGTGTTGGGGTTGATAAATTGTATGGATAAAGCAAATGTTTTGCTAATATTGGATTTAAGGAGAGACACTATGATAAAAGAACAACTTTCCAAGCACTTGAAACTTTGCAAAAGTTCACAGTAGTGACACTAAAAATATTAAGCGAAGTAGAGAATAGAAATAAATCGAAATTTTTATAGTACGAATATGAAAATAAAATAGAAAACAGCGGAAATTAAATTTAAATTCTTAAAAACATTGCAGAAGAGATTAAATTCGAAACTGTAACTGGTTTAAATCAATTTTTGAGTTTTTATGATATAAAGTCAACACTTTGCATTTGAAATATTCGTCTTTGGTATGTGACTTGGCTAAATATTTTATATATGCGCCTACATGTAGGCAACAAAGTGGTAGGCAAAATATGAACTGTTTGTGTTTGAATAAAATAATAATAATAACAAAATACAACAATAAAAAATGTTAATTTCGGTTGTATAAGTATAATACCCTTCACAAATAAAAAAGTTTCCATACAAAAAATTGGTCTGTTAGTATGCTTGCCGGTATATAGTGATCCGATTTGAAATTGTTTTCGAAAATTATACTGTTCTTTTGGGCAATATTCTATGCCAAATTTTGAGACCATATCTTTTCATATGAGAAAGTTTTCATACAAAAACTTGGTTTTTATCGATCAGCTTGTATGACCGCTATATGGTATATTAATCCGATCTGAATAATATGTTTATTATAAGATTATAGCTTTGCCTTGCACAATAATACATGCCAAATTTCATGAAGATACCTCGTCAAGTAAAAAGGTTTTTCATAGAAGGACTTAGTTCCCACCGTTCAGTTTGTATGACAGCCATATGTTATAGAGGTCCGATATAAGCAATTTCGACAAATGAGTAGCTACATGGGGAAAAAAGAACTTGTGCAAAATTTCTAATTGATATCTCAAAAACTGTAGGACTAGTTCGGGTATATACAGAGAGAGGATAGTCGGACGACAATGACTACATCGACTCAGCGCGTTACGATGTAATTTATACAGAGTTTTCCAATAAGAATGATATAATTTCTTTTCAAAAAAAGTCACACTAATTGTTGACGAAAAGCACGTGTTTTTTTTTTTTATTAAAATGAAGCTCAATCGATATAATTAAGTTTTGAACATAAGATCATTAAACGGCATCCACGACTTCTTTTGCAAGAACGAATTCGATGAATGATTTTTGAGTACTTTCTCCACTAAATCAAGTCATATGTCATGAATAGCACGTTCACTGTTGACTTATAAAACTTGAAGAGAGTCTGGTTTACTGCTAAAGACTAATTACTTCAAAGAACCCCACCAGAAGTAGTCTAATGGTGTTAAATCACAAACTTCTTGGAGGCCATTAAATGTCACAATTTCTTGAAATAATCGAAGCTTCAAACTTTTCTCGCAATATTTTGGTTGTTGCACGTGCTGTGTGGCACCCAGTCCCGTCTTTTTGGAATCGGTGATTGCTAAGATCAACTTCTTTTAATTCCGGCCATAAAAAGGTGGTTCTCCATGGACTGTATCGTTGTCTCACCAGCTTCATATCGAAAGAAGTACGGACCGATGATTCCACCAGACCAAAAGCCACACCAAACTGTCAGTTAATCTAACATAAGTGCTCCTGTTAAGCTGTTTGGAGGTTAAGTTTTGTCTTGGTATGTAAGTAGTTCCCAGTTTGTATGATACAAGTTTTACTGGGATTTTGTGTTTAGAGCGAGAATAGGGCGCCAAGCAGGAAAAATTACATTGAAGAAATTTTTTCGGCGGACTTTCGAAGTTTTAAACCGGTATTTTAATATACTGACTTCACTAATTCTATAACCATCCCTTCTCGTTTCAATAAATGGAATACCATACCAACCTTAAACCAATCCCAAGTTAAAAATAACATTGAATACGAGTAAATGAAAAAGGGAGTAAACAACAACGAAACTGTAATTTTATACGAAACCGCAAAGGCCCAAAAGTCTTAAAACGCCAGGCAATTAAGTGCATGTCAATAAAAGGTGGCGGCGGCAGAACACATTTGCAATGTGCGGAGCACTATAAGGTTGCTCTAACCCACAGACCGCAGTACGAATAAAAATAAAACTCCAATAAAAAACGATATTGCATTTCCGTTACTGTACACACACATCCACACCGTCATGAAAATAGCTTTGTTTCATTCACAAAAGGAGGTGCAAAAGTGCGCCAATAAAATGTGCTAAAAGCTAACAAAATCTTTGAATCAGGTAGCAGACAGGTTAAAAGCGTTACAAACACAGCAAGGAAGTGTGCAAGGAAACGTCTAAGCCACAGCCTATTAATATCTCGGAGAACCCAGCACATGAGTCTACTGCAAGTCGCTATGAAAATGGAGTTAACATATGCTGGCCTGGCAGTAGACAAACTCGGTGCGCTGCACGGTGGTTTGTTATGTGCTTATATTTGGTTATATTTTGTATTAAATTACTATTTCCAATATTCATATTTTGTCAGCAGTAAATATTTATAATAAAGTCACCGATAATCAAATTGGAAATATTTTTTACTCTAAGCATCAAGCTATATCGAACTAGTTTGAATGCCCGGGTATTACAAAATCGCTGGAAACTGCAAAGCCGTTGATGAATGAAAACGAGTTGGATCTCCATTGGCATCTTGGCTTCCACTCCTGTGCGACTGCCTGTCCATTCGCAGAGAGTATAATGTAGATCTACTGAACTTCTTGCCCTTAGAAAAGTTCATCTTGCCGCAATAGTAGGTGTTCTTCTTGGACCATATCAAAGGGTATTTATTTACTTAGGCTAAAAATCTTCTCGGACACAAGTTTTCAAAATTGTATGGAGGACGGTGAAGTGGAAACATCCAAACACTGTCTCCTCAATTGTGCAGCATTTGCAAGACTGAGGTTCAAACATCTCTGTGGTCTTAAATTCGGCGAACTCGGAGACATAGCCGAAACAGACATTAGCCCCCTCAACAAATTTGTGACGAGCATTACCAGTTTTTGAGTGTCTTAAGATCAATTGTATATTGGTTAAAGGTATCCTAACGGATCGGTGTTCTAAGCTGTACAAGTGAGATTCCTGTTAAGATTGACCTGGTTTGAACACGATATTTTTAGTTTGCCACGAAGTTTGTAATACTGTATTTGTAATATATAATAGATCATAGTGACGAGCTGAGTGAATTTAGTCATTTCTGTTTGTCCGTCCATATATGCGTAAACTAATCTCCCAGTCTTTGAGAAATCGATTTGGAATTTTGAAGAACGAGCTTTTATTCCCTAAGAGGTAATTAAAAAAATAATGTTTATGCGGCCTCTGTTTCAGGAAGACATCGGCTACATCAAGTTTTAGGCGAAGCAATAAGTTGGCGGAGGCTACCTTCGCATGCTGGAGGTTAATCTGGAGGAATCTTATCCTTCAGACTCCAGAAGCACGGAGTGTTCGACCCGAAAATCATCAAACAGCTGTTCGAGACTGAAGACGGAGTCGCCAATTGATGAAATGCAACCATATCTCGTTAGGTCAAAGAGACTCGGGTCGTTCTCCATGGTCGTTTGACCATCTCCACCTGTCATATCTACTGCAGTTTTGGCAACCGTCGTTAGTTATGGTTCTCTTGGTTTTGCTGAGAGGATCGACGGACTCCGCTTGAGAAGATAACCGCCGCCACTCTCCTACTTTCCCAGCGAGAGATTGCACCATCCTCCTTGCTGCGATCAAATACGCCCAGCTATTTTTTTCTAGGGAGGTTTTCCTCTCATGCGACCTTTGTCGCTTGACCGCTGGTTTCGTTTCGATTATGTCCGGTATTGCCCTAATGTCTTCGCACTCGCTCAACACCCTCTTGGCACTCTCGAGTGTATTGATATGCTGCTCAGACACCTGACCGGCATGCTTATTCCCGTAGCGTTCTACGATTTTGGTCATCAATCGGAGGACTGCTTTCAGCCGTTCATGAGCCTAACAGAGGTTCCGTTAACAAATTTTTCTCCAACCAAATCAAAATTCTATTATTTTTAATTTTTTTCAAATTTGTTTTTTTTTTATCTTAGAATATTTTATTTTACTTTTAAGTATTAATAATGCTTTTTTTTTTTTACAAAAAATTAACTTTTTTTTAGTTAAGTAAATTATTTGCTGATTTACCAATCGTAGCCCACTGTGCAGTACTTCACACAGCAGCTTGTCATTCGCCAGCTAGTGTGGTTCGCTTGTTTCGTTGCATAAGTACGAGTGTTTGACTGCTTAAGTGGCAAGTACACACGAGTAATTTATTAGTCTGGCTTATAGAGTCGTATGCCGAAGCGCTAAAGCACTGGAGTAGCAAAGCAGCTAAGCAATGCGACGCTGCAAGCGTGTGCGACTTTTGTTTACCAAAGGAAATAAATCTAAACAGACTGGCAGAGCGAGCGAGTGGCGGCAACAAAGCAACAGGAGAAGTAATTGTGGGACGAGGGCGGGCTGCAAAACTGCCAGCCACAGCAGAGTACCCCATGTGAATGTGAGTGTGGCTAAAGTGGCACTGACTTTTGAGAAGTGAGCGCTACTTCGCTTGTAACAACAAAAAGTCAAATGCCAAGCGCCAAGCATGCAAATAACCGCCAACGAAAATTCTTTTTCCTTTCGCTTTTCTACACCGCTTTGCTGCCGCTGCTCTTGAGCTGTGAAACTTTGCACATGTTACACAAGCACTTGGGGCGCCAAAAAGGGAAATTAACAAAACGGCAAATATGCAAAAGAGATGCGGGGAATTCGAGAGCAAAAACAAAAAACGCTGTAAAATATAAAAATTTTTTTTTTTTTTTTTAAATATATAAATAATGTATAAAAGAGAAAAAAAAATTTAAAAATATGCAAAAAGTCGGAATGTGAGAATGAATTTGAGCACGATAAATTCGCCTGCTAATTTTAGTTTCGCGCTTTGGCGTGTTACTCGCTCACTTGGCGTGCAATCGCGCCACAAATTAAGCCGCTGAGGCGTTGAAGAATGAGTTTAAATAAAGTATGAGAAATATTCCACTTTTTTGGCAATTTCCACAATCTGTTTGCTGCAAAAGATATATGCAAATGTAACTGCCTCGGCCAGCAGGCCAGCAGCAGCAACAACAACTCAGCTGTCTCGAGTATATGTTGGTACTCTAAGTGCCAGTCAAACGGAAGCTGTTTATTGCGCGAGCAACTTTCTTAAAGCTCGCTTGCATAATCGCGTTAGTCAGCCCATATATATGTATGTGCATATGTGCCATAATGAGTAATACGCCATTATTGCCATGTTACATCCACAAATTCTAGTTAGAGTAACACCAACACGCCGGCAGTAAGTGACAGCCAGTCACAGACATTTTAATAGAACATTGTTCTAGAAAAACACACATGAATTTTAAATAAATATAATAAAAGGTTTTGCTATAATTATAGTGTGGCCTTTAAACCGAGGCAAAATGAAAAATGCAAATTCATAATCAAATAATAATAAGTAAGTAGAAAGCATATATGGAAATGAACTGAATACAGCTGCAAACTGGTTTGAACTGAATTAAAATAATGTTTGATATCACTCGCACAATAATTATATAATGGTAACAATTATGGGGTTAGTAATTAGTTATTAAGTAATACGGGTTCAGAAATTGATTATTTTAAGTTTAATACTCGGTGTTTCGTTTCGAAAAAAATAAAAAAATAAAAAATTGCAGAAGCTTCGCGAAAAGATGCGAGACCGTGATCAAGGGTTTTTTGCTTACAATTATCTCTAATTCAAAAAACAAACAAAAAAAAATTATAATAAGTAAAATGTTTTCAAGTAATGATCGAAAGACAATTAAAAGTTTTTGTTTTTGTCAAATATATTTTTTTTGGAAAATCGATATTAATTTCAAAAATTTTTAACCTTCGTTCTTGACTTAACAAATATGTACATATATCTAAGAAGCTCGTGCGAAAATTTCTTCAAGTCGGTGATTTCAACCGTTTCGTTGAAATTTTGCTTACCAACTCTGTAAACGGTCTTTCGAGATCGATTTTTCGAAATTCACAAGTGAATAACTCTTTAAATTTAACTTTTGAAAACAAACACGTATTATATATACACATTCTTTCGCTATTTCGAAGAAATTCAGTATTCGGTTATAATTTTTGTGCACCGCATATACCCATTTTTGTACCAACTAACAATACATTGTAACAGAAAAAAGAAACATTCGGAAATTGTAATTAAAATCCCCGGGTAAATAATATTTCAAAAAAATGTATATTAATAAGTATTCCACAGTAGTGCGTTGCAATTTTTACAATGGATGAAAATATCGAACAAAGAATTTGTCTCAAATTTTGTATTTCCAATTAAGTTTCGTGTGCAGAATAGTTGCGAATGTTGGAAAAGGCTTGCGGTGATTCAGTTTTATCGAAACCACAGGCCTACGAGTGGTACAAAGCCTTCGAAGACGGTCGAGAGATCGTTGAAGAGATGCATCGTTCTATACGACCTTCGACCTCTTCAACTCATGAAAATATTAAAAAAAGTGAAAATCGTCAGGCAAGTGTTAGAGAGATGGCAAGTGTACTCAACATCTCACGGGTCCGTTCGAATGATTTTGGTGGAATTTTGGGTACAAAACGGGTTCTTGTTCGACTCGTCCCGATATCACTGGATTTTGTTTTTTTTTAAATAGTATCTTAAACCGGTCTCTGGATATGCTTGATCTTGCGAATTTCCATCCCACATTCATGGAGAGCATTATAACTGTCGATGATACCTGGATTTTAGTTTAGTTGAGGGTCAGGAATTTGTTTCGGAGGGACAGACGGTCAATAAGGAGTTGGAACCCGTTTTCAATGTGACACAGATATATAACAAAATTCGCTGAATGATCTGAAGACCATCCCCAAAAGTGTTTATGGGAATTTTTTCGAGGACTGTAAAAATCGTTGGCATGAATTGCATAAATAATTAAATATTTTGCATTTTATATATAATTTTGTCACATTATATATGTAAAAAATCCATTTTTCGAAATTCATCTGTTTAAAATAATTCTACACAATCTTTCGACATTTCGAAGAAAATCAGTATTGGGTTATAATTTCTGTACTGTACCTATTTCTGTATCAACTAACAATATGCTATGAATTATGTGCCAAAAATGTTAGATCAAAATGAGCACATTGGTATCATCCGTCACGGATGTTTAGATCCTGGTAAATAATTTTTGAAACAACAAAAAAAAAATCACACTGTTCGAAAGCAATCGAAAACGAAAGATAAAATAACAAACATTGAATGAAAAATAATTTTTGGATGGATGAATTTGTAAGGGTTAAGGATGGTTTACTCGATCTCTATATCCAAACTACGAGTCCTATAGCAAAAATGCTATGACTGCTTTTTTCACATAACCACAAAAATTATTTGAAGAATTCACTTAAACAAATTAGCTTGGCTATGAACCGATCACTATTGAAAATAGACGGATAATTTTCAGTTTATACATAAGAAGTTTATCACTTTATATCTAAGAAGATAGAAAAATATCGGGTTAATAGATGTTCTAATAAGTCAAATTATTTTATCAACTATTTTGCTCTATAATATATTATTTCTAGAAGTTTTGTTTGCATGTATTTGAAAATTGTCAGTTGGAAGGAGATGACAAGGTAAAAAGTAACAATTACTTGTGTAAAAATTACAAAATTAGTTGGACGCTTGACTGATAAAGTTGTTAGTTAGTTTATTATATATATTTATGCTTCTTATCCACATTTGTATGTACAATTGACCTTCATGAAAATATTGAGAATTATAATAGTCCGCTTTGACATATGTAAAATATGTGCTAAAAATAAGTCTGCTGCTACTCAATTCGCTCAAGTTCACTTTTTTGTATTCGGTAGTCATTGTTGCTTCATCTGCCCTCATTTTGCCGTATTACTTAATTGCTTACAGGTAACTTGCGTTTTGTGTCAATCTTGTACTAGAAGGCACTTTGTTCACAGACAGCTGTCACTCTTATCTGGAATTTATTTCCCTCATTACAACAAATGAAACTCGGTGCTTATTTATTTAAACATTTAGTCAATTGTTTCCATTCGCCGTGAGCCACAAACATAAAACAAAAGCACACATTACGCAATGTCAACGTAAGTGGGTGAACGCTTGCGAAGTTAATGATTAAATTACTTGCGGAAATGATGCATGATTACTTAGTTGAATATTAACTAAGTGCTTGGTGTTTGTATTGTTTATGTTCTGCTTTTGTATTTTTGGTTTGCTAGTAATTTACA
The DNA here is from genome assembly GCF_001853355.1 of Bactrocera latifrons. NCBI lineage: Eukaryota > Metazoa > Arthropoda > Insecta > Diptera > Tephritidae > Bactrocera > Bactrocera latifrons. Next base: position 2,357,585 of record NW_017535407.1, read on the forward strand.
GAACAAAAAGAATAATATTGTGGATTTTTTCGAGAAAAATCTGCAATGTTCGGAAATATTCTAGTAATGTCAAAAATTATTATATATTAAAATCTTTTAGATTTCATATATGTATTTCTTCTGTCTGTTAGCGTATTGTAATATATTGTTATTACTTTATATATATTTTTTTTGTTTATTTTCAGGTGGGTTTTTCGAGGACCAAGTGAACTAATATTCAAATATGATTAAGTAAATGATAATTTTTCTGAGTGAGTACTAGTTTGATAAACTGCGTATTTATTAAAAACGTTGCTCTAGACCTTAGACCTAGTAGTTCAGCTTTAAGGCTGAGAACTTAGTGAATACTACTGTGGGCAGAAAATAGTAAGACTTTTTAATTTAAATTCTCGTGCGAAAACTCATTCGTCCAAATATTGTTTTTACGTAGGTTGGTATGACTGATCTGCGCAAAATGTCACATCAAAATAATCATTAGTGTTGAGTATTTCTGAAGTAAAGGGTGATTCATTTCGAGGTTTCCTACCTTTATAAAGAAAAAACACAGAAATTCAAATTTAATGGAGATTATTCATTATCATTCGAAAGAAAACGCTTTGGCATTTATTTTTTGAAGATTACCTCTTTCCAATATTGGCTCGTTCAAGCATTTCGACTAATAACTGACGAATAACACGTGCGATGTTCTGTTTCAAGGTCTAAATCGAAACGGGATTGTCCGCAAAGACTTTATACTTTACATATCCTCACAGAAAAAAGTCTAACGGTGTGATATTACACAATCTTGGTGGCCAAACGACCAGCCCAAAACGTGAAATTATCTGCTCACCGAAATTTTCTCTCAATAAATCCATTGATTGATGTAATGTGTGGGTAGTGGCACCGTCTTGTTGAATCCAAATGTCGCCGAGCTCACGAGCTTCGATTTTAGGCATCAAACGGTTATCATCGCGCGATTACTGCCGCCATTGACGATTATGTTTTCACCGAAAACATTTTTGATGAAATAAGTACCAATGATTCCACCGGTCCGCAAACCACATCAAACTGTCCTTTTTGTGGATAAAATGGTAGCTCTTGAATCTTTTTGGTTCGATCTTCGTCCTAAATGCGTAATTTTTTTTTTTGTTTATACATATACCCATTGAACCAGAAATGGGCATTATCGCTGAACAAAATTTGCCTCCAAAACCTCGGATCTCCTGGAACTTTTCAAGAGCCCATAACAGCGATGTCGCCTGGGAAGGTCGGGCAACTTCAGTTCTTGCACAATTTGCATTTTGCACGCTTTCAATTTAAGGTCTGGACGTAAACTGCACCAAGTTGTTCCATACGTTAGTCCGAGTTACAACGAACGATGCCGAATCGACTCTCCACGGTCTTCATCTCTTCTTCACTGCGTGCTGGATATGATCTATTCGTTCGAATATTACCTAATAATGAATGCTGGGTATCAGGGTTGGTGATGATGCCTAGTACGCTAATAGGCCGATTATGTTGACCACAAGTTGAGCGAAGCGCGCGAAACACATTCTTTACAGAACACGAATTTTTATAATAAAGTTGAACGAGTTGCTGTAAACGTTGTTCAGGTTTGCTTGATTCCCACAGCTAACCGGCATTATAAGCTTTTAGGATTTTAAACTAATCTAACCTTTGGTGCCTACCTTTTACGCCAGTAAAGAAGAAGATTTTATTATTTATATTTGTAAATAAACTCAACTCAGACTTTAAAAAAATTTAGTTGTCGAACTTCAAAGCACTACTTAAGCTCGAGTAGTCATTATTCTATTACAGTCAGTAAAACGATGGGATTTTTACAACTAAATAAGTATTATATAAGCCATTTTGCTGTGGCATCAATTATATGCGCTTGTTCGTTGATTGACAGACGCTGTTAAGAAAGAGATGATTACACCCCATAACGATGTGAAATATAGCCACTTAATCTCTGACAGCAATCATACCTCCATTCAGCGCGCACACGAACTTGTGTGCTGGGAAATATGGCAGAACTTTTGCAGACAGTTGATACAGATGCATACATTAAATATGAGTAAAACGGAATTTGTTTTGAAAGAGTTTACGTTGCCTCAACTAATACACAAGTGCTGCCGTGAAAATTTAGGTGACTGGGAGGGATTTGGTTTAGTTTTCGAGGCGTGTAAATACGAAATTTTTCAGTAGTACTTAGAGGATCTAAAATATAATCTAAAATCTGTTGCTGTTATTAGATGATATGATAATTTGGAGGTCCAATACCCGAGTGGAACGAAGCTCGATACTGAAAATGTTCTTGACTGCATGCTGCTAAAGTTGCGTTACTAACAATATGTATATCATATCAGCCAATTTGTTTAGTACTATGAATTTCTTTTATCGATTTTATCGAAGTCCGATGCCTGTTCGTTTCACAAGTTGTTAAATGTTGGAAAATATATTTCTTCGATTAAGCTACATTTGCGGTTGCATTTGTGATATAAAGAAAAGTCGGAAAGTAGCTAAAATTTCTTCGGTTGAAAATGAACTTTACTAACATAAGAAAATCCGATCTATAGTAATATGCTCTATCCATCACAGATCTTCACAAGCTGTGTCAGTCCTCAAAAATGTTTCATAATAATTTTTGAATCTTTTGGTATATTCTCATAACTTTTCAGTGTCATTTCCTAGCGATGTGGTGTTCTATTCTGGTACCCGATCTGACTTAGAATAATTTAAGTATCGAAATATCCTTCTTTTTTCAATTTTGATTACTTTGTTTAGCTTTCAGGTGAATAATACCTTTCATAGTTTGAAAAGGGTACATGAAGCCTCCATTTGTTTTCTTTTCATTCGCCTACATGTCATAATTAATAATAATACATAATTTAGAGATGAGAAAGTGTTTTGAATACGAAGATTGAAATACCAAGCTGTACTAGCTACTAAATCACCTAAAAAGAAAGCAGTCCGCAACTAGTGTATTTTCTTGAGCAGCACTGTCTACTAAACTACCTTTGAAAATATTTCCATATCTACTAGGTACATGAAGCTGCTTGTACCTTTGCATCGACTGAATGCTGCTCATTTGTATTCAACCTCTATTTGCATACTGCATTTGTTTACCGTTACATTTGATGCCTTCAGATAAACGTGCAATCAAATACATTTCACTGCAATAAATACCCATACATATGTATGTGTGAGTTATAATATACTATACATACATACGTATACTATATGTACAGTTAACAAATGCATAATTCTAATGTCTCATGAACGCTTCCATGTGAGTACACATAACTGTACATCAATAATAATCGCTAATTGGCCGCTTATGTCTACAGTTTGTATACTTGTATATTTTCCATACGTAAATATTTATTTTTTTCTGTTTGCGCCCGACTGTTTGCAAGCCTTTCTAAGTACCCACACACACATGCACATATATTGTGGGGCAAAATGCAAAATTTTTTGCAAACGCAAGTGGGCATAAAATTTAAAACAACTCATCGACGGCAAGCAAGTGGCACCAAAGAACAATGCTTTGGCTTTATAGTCATACTATGCATATGTATGTATGTATGTACCATATTTATAGATTATATTTATAGATTTGTGTAGTTGAGGTTGTTTTTCTATTTTTTTTTTTTTTTTTTGTTGAAACACAATCATTTTAAAAACTTGTGTTGTTTCGAGCTGTGTTGTCAGAACCTCCGTTGTCAGACCTTTATAGGATATAGCTGCATAGAAACTGATCAATCAAAATCAAGTTCTGGTATGGAAAACTGTCTTATTTGACAATATATCTTCACGAAATTTGGCATAAATTATTGTCCGAAGCTACTCGACAATTTTGAAAAAACTTTTTCAAATCGGTCCACTATAGCATATAGCTGCCATACAAGCTGGACTGTCAAAATCAAGTTCTTGTAAGGAAAACTTTTGTATTTAAAAATATGTCTTCAGGAAATTTGGTATAGATTATTACAGAAGGCAAAGATACAATCTCCGAAAAAATGTTTTAATCGGACTATAGCATATAGCTGCCATGCAAACTGCCCCATCAAAATCAAGTTCTTGTAAGAAAAACTTTTTTATATGACAATATACCTTCACGAAATTTGGCATAGATTATCGTCCGAGCTGTTTCTCTGTTTTAACTTTATACTTACTTATATATACACATATATATTATACTCCACTTATATGCTAAATCTCTGTCTTAGTACTTCTATACGATTATTGTGGTACACTATAAATACACACGTACTACAAACACATATATGCATATATACCAAATAATGATTCATTTATATTGTTCAGCTAACTGCCATTCAGCATTCGCTCTCACTCAAGCACTCAAATTTATTTATTAGATTTTTTTATTACTCGCTTATATGCTTCACAGGCGTGGAATTGATTTATTCGCGCCAGGTCATAGGTTAATAACGACCCATAAGTGCTAATAATAATACATAATCGCTTGCATGATTCTTATCAAATGCAATAAACACATACGCATGTGTACTTACATACAGAATATGGGTTGAGTGCGTGTGAAATTATAGTCAAGTAAGAAATCAATTGCCGAAATATTTTTACGTGTATTATTATAGAGTGAACTGTCTACGGGATAGTAAGGAAATGGTGAAAGCCAAATTCATGGTGATGTGAAAAGCATATAGATCGTAAAGAATATATAGAAAAATTTGATTGCGTTTTCTCATTACATTTAGCCTTCGGTTTTGCTGAAATGCCTTCACCAAGGTGGTATACTTTTTGAACCATATTTTAAGTGGTGATCTAAAGGCACTTCGTGCATTTCCATTATGGGAGCGTGTGCGAGTCTGATACGAACGGCAAGTAAAAGTATTTTTATTTCCTATTGTTCGAATATCACTACAAAATCTTTTTCTTTTTTATTAATTTCGAACACCATTGTAAATATTTAAGCTAACCTGTGATAAATTTTTTTTAGAATTATGAAAGTATAGGCATTAGTTACCAACATATTGCGCAATCGAAATTTAGAATGGGCATTCAAAATAAGTTAAATGAATCAAAAAAGACCTGTGAGATAATTAATATTGGGTAGTCGAAAAAGTATTGTCGTATTTCAAATCAAAATTCAACTAATTTTTTTTATATTTATACTAATAAATAAATAAACAGGTATGTACCATTTTGGTCGAGCACTGTTTGCCATTTGTCCGCTAGAGGCATTATTCATTTAGTGTAAAACTTTCATCAGTTTTAATTGAAATGTCGAAAATTCCAGAACGGAAGTGAGCGAACTGGTACAGCATTGTCTCCGTAAACTTCACAAATTTCATTTCAATTACACGTAGTTAAATTGGCGATCGATGGTATTTATTGTGTTTTTGACTTTAAATTCGTTCACAATCTGGGCTGGCTATGATGGTGCATTATCATCATCGCGTAAAATTTATGAAGTGTTTTTCCATAATTCCGCTCGTTTTCGACGGATGTTCTCACGCAATTCCCTCAATACGGCCAAGTAGAACTCCTTATATACAGTCTGTCCCAACCGGAAAAATTCATTAAAAAACATTAAAAAGAAATAAGCATCGCCTTCATTTTTGCTCATAAACCCGTCTCATTAGCAGGTATAATGTTCTCCATGAATGTGGAATGGGAAGTCGCCGGTTTATGATACTATTGTCGAAAAAAAAATTCGGTTTTATCGGGAAGAGTCGAGCAAAAACGCGTTTCACACCCAAAATATTCACCAAAATCAATCGAAAGGACTCGCGAGAGATGTTGAACTTTATTGCCAATTCTCTAATTCATTCTTGACGATTTTTAAGCACCTCATCCTCCACTTATTTAATATTTTTATCAGATGAAGAAGTCGAAGGTCGTCCAGAACGAGGCATGTCTTTAACGATGTACCACTCGTAGGTTTGTGTTTTTGATAAAACTGTATCACCGTAAATCTCTTTCAACATTCGCAACGATGCCGCACAAGAAATTTGTTTAGAAATACATAATTTGAGACAAACTCGATATTTTTATCCATTGTAAATTATGTACATAATTAAGGAGAGTCCTACCAACTTAGCAAAATACATTTTTGGAAATATCATTTACCATGGGAATTTAATTACAGGTTCCGGGAAAGTAACTCCCAAGAAAGAAGAAGCGATTCATCTCATCGCAATCTAGTTTAAGTTAGCTTGAATAGTCGAGCATGTTGTAACGTCAACTGTTAAATCTCTGGAACAGCGTAGAAAACTCTTATACAAATATATTGATTATAAACACACTCAGTTTTCGTCAAAGCGCTTTGAGTCTAGCACTTATTTGCTGAGTTGGCATCAGTTTCTGTAATCTCTATTGGTGCGGCGAAACTGTGACTCTCCAGTTGTTTCAATCTCAGCCGTACAAAAGCTGGATAATGGAAGTGAAATTGCCCAATGCTTATATCTCACTTTTCTCATAAAATATTGAAAACTTGTGTCCGATAAGATTTGTAGCCTTACTTCATGGATGCCAATTAGGCAGCGTCCATAATAGCATCAAGGAGCAACGAAGAAGATGAAGAAATAAGTATGTGTGTTGTCGACGTATGGTCACTCTGGCTCTAAATTTTGATTATAAAGAGTTTTCTATATCGTTATATATAAAAAGTACGTGTCACGTTCTTTGTTCGCGATGAACTCCTAAACTACTAAACCGGTTTTAGTAAAATTTAGCACACTGTGTCCAGCTTGAACCAACTTAGAAGATAGGATAGTAAAAACAATTCATAAATAAAAAATAGAGTGAAATATGTATTAAATTAACGCTCTATTAAGTGGACAACTATATTAACTGGACGGAAAGGCTGGTAACCAGACATTAAGATTCGTTACTTCTTCCAATTAAATTTATTTGTATGAACATATTCAAAGTTTATTATATGAATAATAATATAATATATGTATATACCACAGCAACGCGTTCTCAGATTCCTTAGTAATAGTATAAATATAAAAGTATAGTTTCTACAAACTACGTCATAAAACATTTCTGCATTATAGTAGCCTCTTCGTGTTAGTAGTCTGTTAAATTACGGTTTAAATTTTCTATAATTACAATCTACAAATATTTAAATTACATCCGCCTGCGCAACAATTCATGCCAACACATTCGGCTCCCAGCCCAGACACCGCATAAATCTTGCTGTTCAGCCAACCAATAATTCGTTTAACTATACTTACACAATGAGAGGAAGAAAGTACAAAAAGTCAAGTGTGCCAACCACGGCGGATATTGTTAAACCATCAGCTGGGAAATGACATTTTGCTGAAATCTCTGAAACGCTTCCTTCGACAGGCGTCGCCAAAACTTCCATACAAGCGTCGGTGGAGCAGACCTCGAGAGGACGACAGGGTCGGACGGGATTCAGCCGCTTAGCAACCGACAATCAGCTAGCCGACTTTTGTAATCAGCGCGAGTAATGTAACGTGTGCAGTCAAGCGACTTGGCGTCGCTGCTGCTTGAGCTTGAAAAGAAGCCTCGTAAGTAAAGGAGTAATGCTTGAATAGTTCGCTAGATTGTAGTGAATACCAGTACTTGTTTTGCTATGAAAGTTGTCATCATCTACGACAAAGCACAAAACAGACACAACAACAAAACAACAACGAAACTCAAAATAGTCACTACAACGGCAATAGCAACAACAAATCACTTGAACTATCGAGGAATAATGATGTCGGTGCCGAAGCATGCCAGACATACACACGTACATACCTGCTAAGAGTATTGTGGTTTACAGCATGCTTTGTTGTTGTTTCTTGCTTATCGCAGTTGTTGTTGCTTAGAGATTTTTATAGATTTTCAACTGGATTTTCAGCTTCAAATTGCATTGCTGCCCCATCGAGTGCATTGTCGTCTTGCTGTACAGCTGTCTGTCTGCCGGTCTGTTTGTTTGTTCGCCCTCACCGGTATTGAGTGCGTCTTCGTTTCCTGGCGAATATTTCACTTTTAGCTGACACTAATGTCGTTGCTGTCGATTTTCAGCCAAAGCTGCTGCTATTGTTCGCCGCCCGGTTGCTGAGCGTCTGTGGATCTAGCTTATTGCTCGCAAGTTGATAGTTGTTGCGTGCACAGTTTGTTGTTGCTTTGCTTATATTTTTACGCCCGGCTTGTTGCTTTTGTGCAGTTGAAAATGTCGATTGAATTTCTCGTCATTTGTTTGTTGCAATAATCAGTGCTCGATACCGGAAAGTATTCAATTTCCGCTTACTCTGTCAGCAACTAAGTAAAAACGGGGGAAGTTGGTTGTGCGGAGCAAAGGTGTACGGTGTCAAAGTGTATATATTATATACGGCGTGTGTGGCAGCATTAGGGTGGTGTACCAGGTGGCTTGTCTTCGATTAATGGAAAAATGCTTCTTAAATAACTTTTGGGATTGATTTCCGAAATATAGTACTAATTAAAAACAATTTTTTTTTTGTAGTTCCAAAGTGAACCGAACTTAAAAAAACAGTGGAAATGTCTTTTCGGTAAAATCAATTAGTTTTACTCAAAATAGTCTCCTTCTTTTTCAATACAGCTTTTTGCACGGTCCAAAAGAATGTCGAACGAGTGTTTTAGCTCGTTAGATGCTGAGCAATTTTTAGTCATCAGTCAATTTGTGCGGAACAAACAGTGCACACAACTTTCGTAAGCCCAAATGTTCGGTCAAAATGCGATAAATCGATGTTTTGGAGGTGTTCAATTCCATTTCCATGGATTTCAATGATGACTTCGGATGTTTTTTTGATGAATTCACACACCGTTTCGACGGAATTTTCGGTGATCACGGATTTTGATTAGCCCACATGTTGATCGTCATTTACTTGTTACGGGATAGGCTATCATCGCCATAAACTTCCTTTGTCAACTGAAACGTTTCGGCAAAAGTTTTACCAATTTTAAAACAAAATTTAATGTTGGCTCTTTGTTCGAAACTCATTTTCGCACCGATAACACAAACATACTGACATTTAAAACGCAATAACTTCACTTCCAGTTAATGATATGTCATGAAATTCTCACTCGATAAAGATAGCAGATTCTAACGCACCAGTTGATATATAGATTCAAAAAGTCCTGTTTGTTTTGTAACGCACCTTGTATATGAGTCACAATTGAATTCCGAAAAATTACGGTTGCGTGCAGTTTATGGGGCTGCGCCGTCATTGTTACTGTGAATGGGAATAGCTACCGCTCAATGATAACCAAATATTTTTGGCCCGATTTGGATGATATGGATTTGACAATATGCGATTCCAACAGGACAGCGCCACTAGCCACTTAGCGGATGTCACAATCGCGTTATTGAAATCCATGTTTGATGAATGAGTTATCTCACGAAATGGTCCATTCAATTGGCCGCCTCGGTTGTGCGATTCGACGTCGTTAGACTATTTCCTGTGGGGCTACGTCAAGTCTTTGGTTTATGCCAACAAGCCAGCGATGATTGATGAACTTCATACGAATATCGAACGTGAAATTGCAGCAGTGTCGGCCGATTTATGCTTGAAACCCGTCGAAAATTGGGTTCAGCGTCTGAACTTCTGCAAGCGTACCCGTGGTGGCCGTGTTAAAGAAATCAAGTTCCATAGGTAATGTCATTGAATACACTTTTACAGGAATAAAGTATTTTATTAATATTCCAAACCGTTTTTGTTTTATTTCAAAAACAAAAAAAACTTTTGTTGTTTGTCCTTTATTGAAAAACCCAATATCTAAAGTATCGGGATTTTATTCGTTAGGGCTCCAACTTTTTGATGTTTAAAGGGGTATTTAGAAGCCCGAATTTCGAGTTTTCTCCCAATTGAAAAATAAAGCATTTGATAATTTTTGTATAAATTTTTTTTATTTTAATTCAAAATTATAAAATATTTATTTCAATAAAGATTCCTTGAAGTAAAGACCAGTAGTAGAAACCGTAAAGAGGGTTGTGTGGTCTCTTCCTTATAATGTTTACCCTTGTGGTCGTATAAAATGTAAAACAATAATTCTTGATTAAGAATGTCACTGAAAAAAAATAATTTTTTTCATTAAATGGCGTCTTCTCAAAACTAAAAGTATATTTTTTCACAAGTTTGTCGAGTTTCTTTTTCAACTTTTTACTTCCACTGTTTGTTGGCTCCTTAAACTTTGAGATATTGTAGCAACTGCATCAAAAAAGTAGAGCTATTTTTGAATATCTAAACTATCGAATTATGATAAAAATTTTGATCGATTCGATTTCGATTTAAGCTTCTGCACTTCACGGAGTAGAAATCAATTGTCATAAGTACTTATGTATTGCATATCGTCACCTAAAATGTAAAATAACGTAACATCACTTTTCATAAGTTTACAGCCGAAGGAAAAACGATATAATAGAAATCACTCAAATTGAAACAAAATTTGAGTTTTGGTTAAAAATGTTTATATATTGGTTATTATATCTGACAGCGGCTTTAGTTTTCTTTGATAATACGCTGTTTTGCGTTTTGGCAATGATATGTATCTTACCGTCCACAAACGAAGTCAATATCTTTTCTACTTGCTATTATAGTTGCAGATGAGTGTCCTTCAGTTAGTAGTGACAATTTGAGCTGTTTCAAGAGTCAGCACATTTCTTTGCGGTTGCTGTTATTGTACTTGAAAATACAGAATTTTGCACTTCAGTAACCACATGCTGGTTTAACTTCAATATTTATACAATAATCTAGCTCACTTCCGCCAAAATCCTCCACAGCTCATACAACTTCTGAGTTGCTAGCAACAATTTCAGTTGCTGACACTTCCGGTTGCAGCTAATGCTTTCGCCACTTATCGTACTTTGCTGAGTCACAGAAAATTTCACTCTGTTCTTCATTTTATTTTCTTATCTTATTTTTATATTTTAATCCCTCGCCTCGTGATATCTTAAGCTGTGCCGTGACCCTTGAAAAACTACCGCAAATACTTACTTTTCGTTATAAATTTATAATGTTGTCAATGAGCTTGTCGACTGACGGTTTTTAGCGCTACTTAATTATCAATTTTCCTTGTCACTGTGGTGTATACTTATATATTTTCTTCACTCCGCGTTTGTCTCCTTTGAATTTATTCACTGTATTTCTCAATTGCTTGTATATTTTTTCAATATTTATGTGTGTGTTTCGGCGCTAGTTGGGATTTCTTGACCTTGCGCTTTGCTGAATTTTTCCTTCTTATTCACCCTGCCTTCTGCTCCAAAGAATTTCATTAATTCGCCTTGTTGTCGGCACGCTCTTAACCTAATTCCTATACATCATCAATTCAACGAACAATCTTGTCTACGTTTCCTTATATACTATATATATTGTAGTTCAGTGTTTTTAGTTTTGCTTTTTCGCTTTATTTATTTAGCGCTTCACCATTCGTCTCTAGACTCCCTTCAATTTGACGAATTGCAGTTTGCAATGCTTGCTTATTCATGTTTTTTCCCAGCTCTGCAGGCTTCATCTATGTCTTTACCTTCCTTTCTTTACCTCCCGTTCTTTTCGTTCTAACCGCCTCATTACGTTCATTTCTGCCTTCGGCCATCAATCATTTGTGTGTTTTGCTGATAAATTGAATAAGTATACAAGATCCTTAAAAAGTTGTTCGACCGTTGTCAAAAAATCTCTTCAAAGTTTTCATTTCTCTCCGCCCCCAAATCAACCTAAATATGTATAGTATTATATATACCGGTATAGTATATATGTAGTGTTGGCTCGAATTTTTAGTTTCTTCAATTGTTTCAATAAATGCATCGAAGTTTGTCCGCGTATGTGAGTGAACCGGCACTTTTGGCGAGTTCAGTTCATCTCGCGTCCTGTCGTGCCTTCATCTCAGAGCTTCTCTTTGGTGCTACAAAATAAAAACAGCTTGTATTCATGTTGTTTTATTTAATAGCCGGGTGTTAGTGAATTGAAAAGCAGCAAATAAAAAATTTCTTTATTTCTTGTTCACAATTTTTTATACCCTGAACAGAGCCAGAAGGAAGCGTTGGAGACTCTATAAAGTATATATCTAAATGATCAGTATGTTGAGCTGAGTAGATTTAGCCATGTYCGTCTGTCTGTCTGTCCGTCTGTTTGTATATATACGAACTTGTCGCTCAGTTTTTAAGATATCGGTTAGAGATTTTGCATATGTCATTTTCTCTTCAAGAAGCTGCTCATTTGTCGGAAGTGCCGATATCGGACCACTATAACATATAGCTGCCATACAAACTGAATCAAGTTCTTTCATGGAAAGCTTTCCCATTTGACAATGTATCTTTAACAAAGTTGGCAAAGATTGTTTTCTAGGGCAACAATGTAATCTGCGAAGAAATTGTTGAGATCGGTTACCTAAAGGATATAGCTGTCATACAAACTGAACGATCGGAATCTAGTATAGAAAAACTTTTGCATTTGACAAGATATATTCACGAAATTTGGTATATATTATTTCCTAAGGCAACAATGTAACTCCGCAGAAATGGTTCAGATCGGCTTACTATAGCATATAACTGCCATACAAACTGATCGATCGGAATCAAGGGCTTGTATGGAAAACTTTACCATTTCACGTGGTATCTTCACAATATTTGATATGGATTACTGCTTAAGGTAATAATATAATCTCCGAAAAAATTGTTCAGATCGGCTTACTATAGCATATAGCTTCCATATAAACTTAACACATAATTACTAAATGAAATACACCTATGAAGGGTATTTAGCTTCGGTGCAGCCGAAGTTAACTTTTTTCTTGTTATTTGCTGTGTTTTTGCTTATTTCGTGTGGGTTGTAGTGATGCGAACTTTAAAGTGCTTTTGCGGTTATAAAAAGTATTTCAAATATTATTTCTAAATTAAGTGCTCTTGTAAGAATTTTTTTTTCAAGTAGAGCGTAGAAATTGCTTGTAAATTGAATGGGGATCGACTTGAAGCCGTAAATGTTTAAAGGTTTATAATTTATGCTCTTGAAATTTTTGAAATATTTTTCACCTCCTTTATGGTGGTGCAAATATATTTCAGAGAATTTTTGCTCTGAATTTTAACAGACACGAAAATCGATTTCACTGTAGAGTATAACTTTTGATTGTCAAGTAAAATAATTTGTATTTTTTCGAAAGATGGCGCCAATGCCAATACCGCACAGAAATCGTATTTCTTTCAGGTACAGCTGGGGTTGTAACTTGGTTCTTATATTAAGGAAACCAATGAAATAGTTCTTCGGTGATATTCTGCTATTAAAGTAGGGATCTTCGTCCTACTTACTAGAAGCGCCTTGTGAGCAAAGATAATCATTTATACCTATATTTCTCTCACATAAAAAATTAAGAAAAATTATAATTAAATCTTTTTTTGAAACAATTTTATTTTGTGACATAGAGCCCGAAATATTGAGCCAGGATAGATTGACACGACTGATAATAATCTATTAAATGCTTGACTTATCATTATGAATTTGTTACGCCATTTGATTTATCTATGACTATTTTAATCCCGTAAGACTTGGCTTCCTACGTTTATGACCCATGTTTTTTTTTTGCTTTTGGGAATGTGCAATACTATGATAGGTTAGGTCGTTTAGAACGTTCACAGCGAAGTCATAACCCGGTGCAATGCTGTGAATTTAGTAAAAATACGAAAGTATCGATACTTTTACATTCATTAAAAGCGGCAACACTGACTACTATCATTAAGCTTAATCAATGTCTTAATTGAACCTTTAAAACCAAACACAAAGTTGGACTCCTTAAAAGAAAAAAATGTATCAATATTATTGCACAATAAAATAGTAGCAATATTATAAATAAATAAATTTTWAACTATTTTCTTTAATTAATTGTGTTTCGCCCTCGGTATATTTATAATCCTATTGCTCAATAAATTAATATCAATATTATTGGACAATAAAATAATTTTTAACTATTTTTTAATCAATTGTGTTTAGTGCTCGGCATATTTATAATCCTATTGCTCAATAAATTAATATCAATATTATTGCACAATAAATTAATTTTTAACTATTTTCCTTAGCCAATTGCGTTTTGACCTGGGCATATTTATAATACCATTGCTCAATGAATTAATAGCAATATTATTGCACAATAAATTAATTTTTAACTATTTTCTTTAATCAATTGTGTTTTGCGCTCGGCATATTGCTATTACTATTGCTCAATAAATTAATATCAATATTATTGCACAATAAATTAATTTTTAACTATTTTCCTTAAGTAATTGCGTTTTGCCCTCGGCATATGCATAATTTCCGGAGCAATGTGTTTATGTAGTGCAGAGAGCAACTAAAATCTAGTTGATTAATTCGTGAAATGTTTATGACCTGTTAGACGAACACAAAGGACGTCGAAATATAATATTGACATGTTTATATTATTATGTTTAATACTAACTATGAGTATAATACATGTTAATAATATACTATATATGTACATATATGTCCGAATTTATATATTATTCGTATATATTGCTTTCCATATTTCATAACACATTTGCTTGAATTTAGTAATCTGATATGACTTAATATAATACACTTATAAATGTGGCGAAATAAGTATTAATGTTTATTAAGCAATACATGAAAATGCGCTTTTATGTCGTGTCAAAGAATTGCGACGCAGTAATTTTCCATCCGAAAACACATACATACATATATTCACGCGCACATGTTTATAGAGAAATAGCTATGGAAATTTTAATGTCAAGATTTGCGCAAATATTTGCTACTACTATGTAGCCATAAAGTCACAAAATATTGACCCTCCAGGGATGTACATATGTACATACATATATTTCGAGTGGGAAGTTAAGGCGGGCAGAATACCGAAGGCGGTAAAAGCTAAATGAATTTATTTGCCAGATGTTTGCTGTGTGGTTTGAGTGATGTTTCGGGCCGGACAGTCGAGTAAACAGATACCCTGCTAAAAGGTGTATGAGTTGAGTAAGTGGACACACGCAGCATTCTAAAACACACGAGGATTGATAAGTTGGGGCGTGTTCAGTGCTCGACCCTTGAATGGAATTGAGAAACCCAAAATAAAGTAAAACTAAAATAATAATAAACAAAGTGGCGCAATGATGATGTGTGTGATAGTAGCAAAGGCACTTAGGGTTTTAGGACATAACGGAATTTACGATAAGTACAAATATTTTTGGACACACAGTTATGTTTGTATGTAAGCAAGAGAAGACCACAAGTGTGTACGAAATGGAATATCACGGCATGCCAACGCCACAAATATTCATATTTCATACGAAGGACAATTCAAATTCTACCAAGATTACGAAGTGAGCTCATTTTTCTGGTGCTGCTGTAGTATACAAGTGCTACGTGACGTGAGAGGGCTAGCGGCAGTGTGTGCTGGGGCTAGATAGCTGCTGTTGTCGCCGCATGGGAGCGCTTTGAAAATTGACCCTCAAGTGTTTTATAGTTAACCGAGCGACCACTTAGTGTTGTGCTCCCCATCGGCTCTTATTTACTTACACTAACACACACATACATACATATGTTCTAACGAACACATACATATACATATATAGTATAACAACAAACACATCCATTCAGCCCATACATGCAGGCGCATAACATTTATGGCTAAGAGCACTCTATGTCTTAGCAAAAAATTTGTTCGTCATCAAGAGGGCAGAAGCAATTGAATTTCAACAACAGCAACAACAACATTGACTACAACAAATAACAATATTAGTTCATAGTGGTCCACTTGAATCAAAATGTTTTGATTTTTACTTTTTCCCTCTTCACTATATTCTACGCAGTTAATATTTATGTATAGCTTTGTGTATGTGTGTATGTATGTTTGTTTGTATGTGTAACGTTTGCCTGAGAAATCTGCTAGAAATGACTAAAAGAAATCTCATTACATATTTATGAAGACATTTGTATGTTGATTGCTGTGTGACGTTCGCTCGTTGCCCCCAATAGCCGCGATCAGTCCATTTAAAGCAGGAGTTAGCAGACTTGAACCCTTTTGTGCTAGCGGAAAAATGCCGAAATTAGCGCTGATTTCATTTGTCAGCAGTTTCGTACATATATTGGGCTGCCTTAATTTGGAACTATTGTTTGGTCAGTTGTTAGAAAAAAGCAAACTTGTGCTAATTTTCAAAGTTTCCGGAGTCCCATGACTTTCATAGCATGGTTTTATTTTCACTTTATTGCAAAGTATATATTATTTCGATTTCTGCTCATTTAGGATAGGTTGTCATCGTTATCATCCACCTGTAGGCCCAAGAAACGTGCTGTTTCGACGGGATCGCACCATAAGAAGGGTGTACATCATTGTAAAAGGGTTATCGAGGAATCCAAAGTGGTGGTGAGAGTCATGCCGGAACTCCTTGCATGCTAGAGATATGATTGATATGTCGTGGCAGACTCTGGATAAGTAGGAATTTAACTTATTACAGTATCCGGACGGACCTGTGCAAGGGTCACTCTCGATTCTCGCTGCAACCCGAGCTCTTCGTCTGCAAAGGGGGGTGGTTTGATTCCAAATACGACATTCATTGAGACTTAGTCCGTGAAGATATTTATGGTTCCACTATGAATGGCAGTCAGTGCGTGTTTGAAGTTAGTTGCGTCCGAAGTCTGATTGACATATTGTCGTACGTCGCAGTTGAGGAAAAACCTCTTGATGCTCCTAGGAGGCGGTTCCGCTTCAAGCAGATTACTGCAGGGAGGATATCTACGCAAACACTAGAACCTGCTTGGAGAGGAGTTCATTATGCTCCTTAACTGGGAGTAAGCGGGCTTAACTGTACAGAAGGTCGATGGGAGACACCAAGAGGCATCCGGAGTGATGTGTTTTGACATGTGTGCAGCTTCCTCGTCTATGTTTTCTGTATCCAGGCGACCATATAAGTGCAGCGTGGTTAAAAGCCGTGGATGTTGACAACAAGGTTTCTTTCCTCCCTTTTTGCATTTTTTTCTCCCTCTGTCTTTTTCTCTCTCTGTTTCTGTTATCTCCCCATCTCTCTCTTTCTCTAGTTCTCTACTATGTCTCCATCTTTTTTATCTCCCTTTTTTTGCTGTGTCTTTTTCTTTCTCTTTCGCTGTATCTTCTTATCTCTTTCGCTTTGTTCATTCTATCTCTCTCCTACATTTCTTTCACCTTTTTCTCACTCTCTCTGTCGTTGTATATTTATATCTATTTCTCCCTTTCTTTATATGGCTTTTTTTTCTCGCTGTATCGTCCTAAATCGCCCTCTGGCTCTCTAGTTCTTCCTTTGTTCTCTCACATTCGCTTATATGGTTTCATTTATCCGAAAAGTAAGTAACTTCTTACGGTGTTTTGAAATTTAAAAGATGCTAAAAAATCACCCACTAAATGGTAACCCTGAAGGCATCTTATAGAAAGTATTTGGCCTGCCCGTAGTCCTTGAAGAAGAAATAAATTTCACTCTTTGTTCTGAGAGTAAGGAAAAAGAATCGTATCCTCTCTTGTAAACGTTATTAAATAAGTTTTTAGTGCCAAAAAATTTTGTTATTTTGGCATTTGGCTGCAAAATCGTGGCCAACGGGTCCACCTCCTTCGGAGTCACCTTTTTCAAAGAGGATTTGACGGTCGACAATATAGCAAAGAGAAGGATTCAATGGAAAGAGCGACAATAATCTAAGTCTGTCATTTCACTTCAAAAACAGTATTTACGTAAAAAAATACCAATGATTGCAATTGCAATCAAAGCTGCACAAATAAACCTACCAAATCACGTGTTACATCATCCACGGTGACTTTGAAATTCTTCAACAAGCGTACTGTATTTTCATTCTTCCCCGCATACGTCAAACAAACGGGCAGTACGAGGTACGTCCTTCAAGTGCACAAGCATTTACTGATTTCTTTGCTCTTTTTTGTTATTGTTGCTAAGCGATGACGTATGTGGCAGTAGTGGCCGACAACCTCCTAATCAACATCGCCATCATCATCATGCTCGTCATTAGTTACAAAAACGCAGGCAAGCAGCACCAGCATCCACATCAACATTAAAATCAAGAGCAGCCACAGCAACCATCTCAACTGTTGGCCGGCTGGAAAAGTCATTGTCATTGTGTGAGGATTGCCACACACACACACATACAGAGGCATACTTTTGCTAGCCATTTTGGTATTACTTACATTACTTAGGACCTTCAGTTGCCCAATAAAATGCAGCATACTTGCCACTACATGCCGCTACATATTTGCAATTGTATGTATGTATAGAAAATTTCCAGTATAGAATTTAATACTTTGACCAAATTTATTTATGCTTTGACTTACATCCGGCCTTAAACGTTGGCTTGCTGTGTGGTAAGCCTACCGAGGTTGTCTACTGCCACATACTCATTCTGTCTCACTCACTCGCTAGCCCTGTTGTTATCCACTCCCGTCGCCTTATTCTTCAATCCCTTCACCTTGTTCTCCATTAAATATTTGCTGATGACTCTTAGGTTGGTTGTTGGTGGCGGTGACTTTGGTGAAAACTTTTACAGCTACATTTGCTCTTGGCTTTGCTACCTACCTATCCTGCTGTGCTGTTATTGCAGTTGTTGTTATGTAAGTTTGCCACTTTGTTGCCAGCAGGCTTCATGAGAGTTCTAAACAGTTGCATGCATAATAGCGAACTTTATGCTTTTTTCCTTACCTTTTCATTGCTTTTTGTTGTTATAATTTTTAATACCAACTTTTGTGCTGCCGCTTTTTCTACTTGTTTTCTCTTACACATGAATGTTCATACGCGCAAACCGCTTACAGATATTTATGCATATATTCTGCGATTATGTATGTGAGTAGTCAAATATGTATGTGTATATGTATGCAGTAAAATATATGTATGTATAAACGGTAAAAGGTATTGCCTGCCGGCGCTGAACACGTAAAACTTTCTCAGAAGTTACTCATACGCCCTGTGGCGTGCATGCTTCTACTGTGTTCTGATTGCTGTTATCAGCGTGCAGTTGTGAGACCCTGCAAGTGTGCTGTTGCGTTCGTATGACGACAGTACTTTTCTTGGAATAATTTCTTTACAGTGTCAGCAAAACGCAATTTAATGGTTTTGTCTTTCAATAATTGCAGGCTCCTATTGATGACTGCAGTCAATGCAAGGTGACAAATTATTTTGATGATGAATGAAATTTTTGGGAATAAAATTAATAATACTTATTTTTGTTTAATTTTTGAAATTCTATTTATTCTGCTCACATTATTGGTTGGTTTATAGTGAAAGCCCAGTCCAAGATTATTCAAAAATCGATATTTTTTGGTTTAAATACACTATAGTGTCCCTAAAGGGAGATAAACTAGGTAAGGCTTTTGGTTGTTGGTTAAACATTTTGGAAAAGTATTTACTGTTAATTATTCAGCAGAAATTGAAAATTAAAATTTTTACAAATTCACTATTTTTTCGATATTTGTACCGTATATTATTGATATTACTATCGAAAAGTACCGTCATTGTTATCGAAAACTATCGATATAATTATCGAAGTTTATAGATTTTGCCATCGAAAACGATCGATATTATTATCGAAAATACCAAGTAATTTTTTTTTTTTATAAAATAAATACATATCAAATAAAACCTGAAAGTAACATATACGATATTTTTTCGCTCACTCTCAGACTAAAGGATCGCAGTCGACCTTTTTAGGGCCTACTGGCCTAAACCCTTAAGGAGTAGCAAAGGTAATGCATTCATTGATTTAGTTCGTAGTTAATATTGGTCAGCTCAATGTTAGATCTACTAAAACTTTTTATAATGTTGTGCTTGTTTTTGTTATATGTTAGCTAACAGCGTATTTCTCTGTTTTACCTGAAATAAAAATTATACGATATAGTGAAATTTAGTTCATCACATAAATTTCTACGGTCACATGAAAAATTTGCACCCTACTCGCCTTAACAGTGTTGCCACCTTTTTATTTTTTTATATCTTTATTCATCTTGTGAAGTCCCTTAAATATGCAAAATTATGTTAAAATTGTAACAAATGTAGTTTTAAGAAAACATATTCGAACAGGGTTGCCATATTAAAATAATTTATATATTTTTCTAAGAAAGGATTTGCATATATTATGTTATAAAGTGAATTGTGATAAATTTTTAAGAAAATATTTTCAGATAGTCTGTGGTTTCAAGAAAATATCTCCGAACATGGCTGCCATATTGCGGAAATTTATTGATTTTTCTATAAAAGGATTTTCATATATGGTGTAATGAAGTCAATTGCGATTAATTTAAAAAAAATATATTCGAATAGAGTTGCCATATTAATAAAGTATTACTTTTTCTAAGCAAGGATTTGCATATATTATAGTTATAGACTGAATTGTGATAAATTTTTAAGGCTACCTAAATTAATATTCTTATATTCTATATTCATATTTTTACACAGCAAAACTGCAAGTGTTTTTACTTAAATTTAAAAAAATGGCAACTATGCAGATTTTATGTATATTAAGGTCACACAAAACCTTATCCAATGCTGAACGTTATACTGGTATTTCTATTAATATAAAAGCAGAAAGTCCAATTTTTGACTGAAATTTTTAATTCCAAAAATTGCCACTCTCTACCAGTCAATATTTAAAAACAGTCAAATATATCAGCATTTTAACAAATTAAAATACATGGAATTTGAGGGGATCACCACAAGAGCCGCTCAGCCATTAACCTGTAACACATCAACCTCAGAGCGCACCTTGCGTTTTAGCAATCCATTTTCATATACTGAGACATATACTCACGCACACACATGCATTCACACACCCATACATTCATACACACACAAACCTCATTTCAGCACATATGAGCCGCTGAGAGTCCTCTCTACTTTGGTACTGCTGTTACCTTTGCTTCGCTCCATTCGCTGGTCTGCTACTGCTAACTTGCCTTGCCACCTGCACACTTTGTTTGCTCGCATCTAATTGTGAATTCATTCGCACAGCGTGCAACTTGCAACTTGCCATTTTCAACATTCAATGTGCAACGTGCACTTGCAACATATACCAATAAGAGGGTAGAAATGTGTGTGCCACCACTACATTTAAAATTCTCTAATGAATTTTCTAGCGCAAGTTTTCCACACCACTTCCGCTGCAGTGAGTTTTCGTTTTCACATTTCTGGGGAATGCATGAAGTTTGCCACAGAATTTCTTATCTCACATACCGCCTACTCTGTTAGTCCTTCTCGCTGCTTCTCGCTGCCTACGCTGCAGTCATTTTCCCCTAGCAATGACAATAAACTAACCGCACACCCATAAACACACAGTGCCATACCTACACATACATTTGCTTGTGTATCCCCAATTTTATCGATAGCGATTTCTCGTGGCAGATAGTTTAAGCATATAGCCGCTGTACTAGAAATTTGTTGTTGTTGCCTCTTATTTATATTCTCTTTTCGGCGTGCTCTATTTTATAGCGCAAATACCTGTTTTGTGGTTATTACAGTTATTTGTAACGCTTTTCGTTTGCGGCTGCATTCCTTCAGCTCTGGAAAGAGGCACTTGTGTTGATTTTCATTTTAGTAGCAGTTTCGAATTTCTTTCTATGTGTGTGGGTGTGCTCACAGTAACGGCATATCTTACAGCTCGTTGAATTCACACAAATTTATTCTCCGATTCAACTGCAGCTACTATAGATAACTTGAGATTTGTGTGGCTGGCAGCATAAATTTGCCAAGTAATTTTCCAAACCTCATCAATTATCGGTTGTTGCGGCACCGTAATTGAATTAGCTCGAATGAGCCGTAAGAAAATGAAATAAGTCTGAATTACGGTGCAAAAACGACAAAGAAAGTTCTCATCTCGAGTGTTTAAAGAAGAGAGTGTGATAGAGATGGAGGTGTAGCACATTAAAAATAGCAGCACAGCAATCTAATTGCTAATTGCCGTTTATGCAGGAGTATTATGAAAATAAAATCAAACAAATAGATATAAAATTGAAGTCCCCTTGTTCACGTTGATGGGTATGTAAACAGGCAAAATTGCAGCAATTGGGACGAAGGACAACCATTTCATTTCGTCTGGAAAAACCACGGTTCGATGTGGTTTGTGGGCCGGTGGAATCAACGGTCTATATTTGTTCAAAAATGATGACGTTGTGCGCCATGATAATCGACTATTTTATGTCTGAAAGCTGAAAGCTCTTGATCTTAGCGACGTTTGGTTTTAACAAGACGGCACTTACACACCACACATCGCATCAATCATTTTATTGAGAGAAAACTTCGGTAAGCAGATTATTTTACGTTCTGGGCCAGTTGATTAGCCACCAAAATCTGTTTTCCTATGGTGATTTGTAAAGCCTTAAGTCTATCATAATCCCGCTTGGATTCAAGCCTTGCTGCAAAACGTCATGCGTCTCCTTCGCTAGTAATCAGTAATCAGTCGAAATGCTCCAATGACTCACCGAAAGTTAGACTCGACGGATGGACCATCTCAGATGTAGCCGCGTGTAACATTTGGAAGAGATAATCTTCAAAAAATAAATGCCAAGGAATGTTCTTTCGAATAATAATAAACATTCTCCATTGAATTAAAACTTTCTGTATTCTTCCTTAAAAAAAAGTAGAGAACCTAGAAATGGATCACTCTAACTCTTAAAATTATTAAACCCTTTCTGTATAAATTGAATGTTCTCAAATATTTTCCACTAAACATGTTTTATATCTTTTTTTTTTATAGGTAAGCAAGCGAACATCATATAATTCTAAGTGATGTCTTGAATGGTGAATAATATTATCAACTCTTAAAGCAAGTTTCGCAGGTTAGAAAGTGTGTCAAAATTTATTAGTTTTATGTTTTATTTTATTACTGAAATATTATAATGAAGTTAAAGTCTTTTTCGGTCCATGAAAACCTGCTTTTAAAGACGGAAAACCCTTGAAAACTCACCATATGGCTAGTATCGATTTCTTTTGGTTCTTTTTCAAAACTAGTCGGGATCTTTCGCTTATATAAAACATTGTGAAATTTTCTGATTGTATGTCACGTGTTTTAGCACCGGTTTTTGCGGTCACCCGTTTTATGATTTGAACAGAGTGCACTTAATTTCAATTCATGCCAGCGCTGAGACAATTAGCAAACTGTAATATTAAAGGGCCAGCTATGTAATAAATTCTAAGAAATCTAAATAAATTAGGATCGATGTCATTCGCGATTTACTTTAACAAAATACTTAACTTTATATATTTTAGTCATCTTTTACATTTGCGTAATTCGCTTTCGTTTGTGCATCCGTTTATGAGGTTACATGGGTTTCCTTTGGCAAAAAACGGCCTTATTTCAACAAAAAAAACAAAAAAAAAAAAAAAAAAAAATTTAAAGTGGATTTTTGGCAGACGTTTTTATACTCTCGCAACAAAGTTGCTAAAGAGAGTATTATAGTTTTGTTCACATAACGGTTGTTAGTAAGTCCTAAAACTAAAAGAGTCAGATATAGGGTTATATATACCAAAGTGATCAGGGTGACGAGTAGAGTTGAAATCCGGATGTCT
>NW_017535407.1:2381594-2382792 GCF_001853355.1 Bactrocera latifrons
AAATCGGTTCCCAACCACGCCTGAAATCTCGATTATCACTTTATCATGCGAGAGTATAAAATGTTCGGTGACACCCGAACTTAGCTCTTCCTTACTTGTTATAAATAAATGCAAATTTTGATGAAAATTTCTCGACTTTTTTTTTTTAAATAGTTGTAATTAAAAAAAAAATCCTTCCTTCAAGACCTCGTAATTGATATCTCGAAGACCTGTGGAAAATTTCATCAAGATCGGTTAAGTAGTTCACGAGAAATCTTGATAACCGACTTTGAAAACATAGTTTTGAAAAATACGCATTTAAAGTTTTACGTACTGAGCCTATACCTGACCTCGAGCGTCCACCTTTACAAGGTTGTATCTCCGAAACTATTAGTCGGTTCAACCTGAAAATTTAGCAAAATATTCTAGAGATGTTATACAATTTAATAAAACAAAAGAAAATTCGATTTTTTGTGTAGAGATGCCATAAATCCATGTTCATAAATATGCCCGCAAGCATCAATCGAACGCCTACACATGTCTACACTACAAATTTCAAAAATTTTTGTGCAATCACATGTTGTTGCTGCTGTAATGTAATTTGCTTTATCTTTTTATGGGTTTTATTTAGTTCTTCTTGAAAAGCACTTGTCTAAAAATATTTTTTTCTGACATATAAAAATATAAGCAAAAGTTTTTTTTATTTATTTAATTTATTTCTTTTATTGTACATTGCTATTTTCATGTATTTGTGCTGCAATATTTTTATCATTTGAATAAACAAAATTTCTGTGTAACCGAAGCAATGCTGAAATGCATACGCAGCAGCTAAACCGCAACAAAAAATATTATGGGAGGCTATTGAAATAAATCAGTGCAAACCTCGGTTTTTTGTTTAACAATTTGCTACATATTGACGAATGCAGCAGTGGTCATTGAAATGGTGTATTTGGCTTACTCGGCATATAAATTACTGCGTTCATGAGCTTAAATAAGCTTACTGAGATCTTTCATATAATTATACTCTCGCAACAAAGTTGCTAAAGAGAGTATTATAGTTTTGTTCACATAACGGTTGTTTGTAAGCCCTAAAACTAAAAGAGTCAGGTAAATGGTTATATATACCAAAGTGATCAGGGTGACGAGTAGAGTTGAAATCCGGATGTCTGTCTGTCCGTCCGTCCGTGCAAGCTGTAATTTGAGTAAAAATTGAGATATC
>NW_017535407.1:2383682-2420098 GCF_001853355.1 Bactrocera latifrons
ATCGGTTCACAACCACGCCTGAAATCTCGATTATCACTTTATCATGCGAGAGTATAAAATGTTCGGTGACACCCGAACTTAGCCCTTCCTTACGTGTTTTTAAATATTTCTCATTTCGAAAGAGTTATTCAAAAAATAGCCAAATGGAGACCTTTTCTGCAATTCGGTCTGATATTCCGGTATAGTAAAATTGGATTTTTGGTATGCACTGACTGGTGGAAGATGAAGAAACTCCCACGAATTTTTGCTAAAGCGGTATTCTAGTCTAGAAATCAAATTTTGGGCAGTTTTTTGAATTTCATTAAAAAAAAAAATATTTTTACTTTACATTTTTTTATGGTGTTTTTATTGATATCTTACGAATACAGAAAAAAATTTTACAAAAAAATATTTAAAATTAAAATAATTAGGAGGGGGTGAGAGGCAGGTGTAAAAAAAAATGGCGCATCCTGGTGACATTGATCCTGACTCTCCTGGTGGTCTGAAAAAAAAAAAAAATAATCAGGGAACACGAAAAAAATTTTTCAAAAATGGCGACTGCCTGAAAAGAAAAATAATTTTTTACGTTTTTGTTTTTTAAATTCCTGATTTTTTTTTAAATATTAAAAACAAAGGATGACTATATAAACATAAAGGATAAAGGGTTATATAAAGAAGGTTCACACAAAATTTCAAGTAAATCGGTTGTATATAACTTGAGATAATGCCGATACCGTGTGGAAAAATGTAGTTTCGAGAAAAGCGCGTTTAAAGAAGTGAGTAAAATTTCAGGCAGTCGTAAGTCATCTATTAGAGCCTACGTCATAAATGTAACTGTAGCTCTTAAAATAATTTTATCCTTTGGAGGATATGTTCTTAAAGGTCTAAACTTTAAATATACGAGAAAAAAATTCGAATTTTCCAAAATTCTAGAGCAGAATACGCCCTTAAACAGCGGATAATCCGACTGGGAGTGGTCTCACGTTTTTGCTTTTTGTTCAAAAAACCTTTGGCAATAATGAAAATTTTACATCAGCTCCAAATAGTGCTATTCTTGTCTTAAGTTTTTGTTAAAATTATATTTGACTTACAGCTAATAAAAATTGTTTCACAGGTATTAATTACACCATGTTGCATAACCACATTTGCAGAATTTCACAGTGTGTCTCTATTTCTGAACCTACTACTGTCTTTACGCTGTTTTCACACGGTCATAACTACTGTCTGTTTTTTACGGTTACCTATTTGCCATATACCACACACAACGATCTGTCCTAACTTTACCCTTTTGCCAAATGTTCAATAGTGTGGAAAATTGATAAAAATAGACTGCACGCGTTACGATGTTCTGCAGCCCTTACACGCTGCGCTCCCCAGCACATTTATTCACTCGACATTCGGTTTGCTGAAATCGCCTTGGCATTGCACATAATTCAAATTGTGTGGCAAAGTGTCGGTGTAACACGGCCGAACAAAAGTTAAAAAAGACACGCCCACACACGAACATCCCTAACAACCGAGACTTGAAAAAAAGCAGGACACACACGCACACATAGACATTCATTCATATGAGCGTTTGGTTGACAGCTCGGCGCTGGTGACAACACGCCAACACCCACGCGCGGAAGATTGGCGTTGCTTGCGCAGCTGGATTGCCAATAGATTGCTGCGGTAAACACAAACATACATATATATGTATATATATACGAGAAGATGAGTGTTATGCATTCTGGCGCAAGTTTTTCTACATTTACTTTCATTTGTTTGCGCGTGTGTGCGTGGCTTAGTTGCAGTTATGCTTTTGATGGCTTACACTTTGTCGTCGCTGAAAGTTGAGCGCACGATTTATTTCCCTTTCTCGCAATGCTTTGCATCTAATACTTCGCAGTTTGTATACATGTGCTGTTTTTCCAAGTGTTTGATGACTTAAAGTGGCGTGTGTCTACAGCGCGGATAACTGTTATGAATGTAGTTTCTGCTTTAAGTTGGCATGATTTAGTTTGGCAAAAGTTGTAAAGTTTTTGTAGTTCATCGTCAATCAGCTTGTTGTCACTTTTAGTTTGCCTTTGAATTAGGGTTGCAAAAAAAAAAAAAAAAAAAAAAAAAAAAAAAAAAAAAAAAAAAAAAAAAAAAAAAAAAAAAAAAAAAAAAAAAAAAAAAAAAAAATTGCGTGAAAGAAATATATTTTTTATTGTTTTTATTTTCCAATCCCAGAAAATTTGAATTACAACAATTTTCAAATACTTTCAATTACACATGCATATATGACTTAAGATGTTGTTACAATAATTTGAAATTTCAAAAAAAATTACCTGAAGCCTTGTGGATTTTTTTTAGCCAAAACTGACATATTTTTTTTATAGGAATATCTTCCTTTTTGACTCAGAATAAACAGGGCAATGAGATAAACTACATATCGTCACCTAAACTACAAAACAAAGTACACTACCACATTTACATATACGTCCATATAAAATTTTTAGCTTCGACTATCCGTTATATATTCAATATATAACCATTTTATAACCAAAACTCAAAATTTTGTTGAACCCACGAGCCCAAGAGAAAGTTTTCTGCCGTTACAACCACA
Source organism: Bactrocera latifrons (assembly GCF_001853355.1). Lineage (NCBI taxonomy): Eukaryota > Metazoa > Arthropoda > Insecta > Diptera > Tephritidae > Bactrocera > Bactrocera latifrons. The sequence continues at coordinate 2,386,252 of NW_017535407.1, forward strand.
ACTGGTAATCGATTTTCTCAGAAGATTTTTCATTGCCTTCCGAAGCACGCACGATAGCAGTATTTGACCTTTTGTAGGCAAGATTCGCTTGCCTTTTGTTATGTAAGCGGTGGCGTCTAACTCAATATATCATCCAAACAAGCTGAATCTATCAGAAAAAATTGTGATAGTTTTATTTTTCAGTTAGTATTGAATATTTCAGTGCTTCAAGCACTCTGCCAAACAATAACTTCTTTTCAGTTGTGATGACTTCTTTCATTAAATTAAAATACATTTGAGAATTAAAATTTTCTTGAAGTATCACTATATTGCCTACCCTTCATTGTCTATTTTAAGTTTAAGTTTTGCACACTTGAATTCCAATGCTTCGCCTTTTTAACGCCACACATACATTGGGCGCCGTTATACTTTATGCTTATTATTCATTCTTCCGTCCAAAGAATTTTTGATCAAATATGACTTGGTTCCCAGACATGGGCTGCTTAAAATGTCATCTATTTTGTTAAGGGGTCAGTGGGGTTTCAGAGGTACAAACAAAAAAAAAAAAGAAGGTTTTTTACGATTTTTTTTTAATATAAGCAATCATATATTTGAGAAAATATAATATGTTATATCAAAGGTACATATTTGAACAATATCTCCTTAAATTTCGATACAAAAATGTTCAAAATTCAGCCGTTAAGACCTCATTTCCCGGGGTGTATCACAAAAAAATTATTGGTTCACATAAAATAAAAAAAAAGACTAAGCATATTCCGTTATTACATACCTAAATCTCGTTTTTGGACGAAACAAATAAAAAAATATTAAAATTTTTCCTTTTTTCTCAGACTTTGAACAAAAAATTTAGTTTTCTTTTGGTAAAATTTTCGTCAAAAAAATAAGTTGTAATTTTCCATGGTACTCTAGCGCACATATCCTCTTCGTGTAAGCGTCTACGAATTGTAGGCGATGAAAAGCCAATTCGACTTAGAAATATTTATAATCCTGGAATAAAAGCATCTTGATGTAATTTTAAGCCTTCTTGGGGAAAATTTTCGAGTAATTCGATTCTTATTAATCAATATTAAATAACAAAAAAAAAAAATTCATTTCGAATGATTTTACATAGGATTAATTGACAAAATTTTACTTGTTCTTGTATTTAATATTTCATGAATTTTTCACTTTGTGTTCTTATGCGTCAGGGACTCGCACTCAAATGAATCTACGTAGGTAAAACACAATAGGCCTTAGTTAGCTGGAGTTTAAAGTGACTGTATTTTAAGGCCTTTGTACAATATTACTTGACACAAAATGTCCTTATTCAGCATGTTCACTTAATTTTGATTGCAACCGTATATATTTCGTATTTTTACTCCAAAGGTGAATAAAAGGCAATATAAACTTTGTTCCCCGATGAAGGATGTCTCAAACAGAACTGAATACCATCTCTTAAAAACACGAAGTTAAGCACTTATATTCTTATATATTTTCATTGCAATCTCAAATCAAACAAGCTTTCAGCAAACTTTTAAAATAATTAACAATTAACAGTAATGATTAAGCCTGTAAAAGCCTTATTGCTTACCACTGTGAGTATTCTCGGAAGTGAAACAATTGTGCAATTCGGGTTCATCAATTTATTCAAAAATTTGCTTACTAACCACGTTCATTATTGCAAACATTTAATACTGATTTTATATGGGTATATAGCTTTTGAATCATAATTTATGTATCTATTTGAATATATGTGTGTATATACGTTATATATGCCATTTACAATTATTGAAACGTTAAACCATCCTGTCTTCATGAACAAACCTTTACATATGTGCCACATGTTTACTTTGTACATTAATGTCCTTTCTCTGCATCCGTGCGTGTGTGGTTCTTGTTCTGTGTTTGCTCTCAACCAAATTGCTCAACCCACATATATAAGGTGTTTGCTAGGCTTTTAGTAAAGCAATTTCTCGTTGGCTCATGTCAATTGTGGCGATGTTCTGTCCTTAAATTCATATTTATATGAGCAAGTAATTACCTACGTGTCATTTACATGTGCACAACTCATGTATATACATACATAATGTGTATGTAGCGGTCTACTAAATAATTGTATAAATACCACGAATATATAATATTCAAGCTATTAACATGTATTACCACAAATGTGGATTGTAAATTGTAGCCACACGCTTACAGCAAGGAGTTGCACATGGCGTATACGTAACGCATTTACATTTGCATTTACTGTACACATGTGCCTGTATATTTATTCTGAGCCGTAGTACATATAGTAAATCTTTATATGTGTATATACAAATGAAGATTAACGAAGTTATTTACTTTGCTATACCGCAATAATTACGTGTACTTTTGGTAAGGCTTTCATTTAAATTGTTTGGGTGGCCAATATTTGTTAAGGCGCGCATTAAATTACATACATATGTGCGTATGTATGTATTTACGTTCGTCCGACCATTATATTAATGAATATTAAATTGATTTTGCAGACTAGATAATTGCTAAAATAACATTTGTAAATATTTGATTTATATTTTATTTAATTGAATAATCTCAAGATTGTTACGGAGAAGTTTGTAAAGTGATAGTGCATACATATGTATATTTAGTTGTATTCATGTATGTTTATTTACAAAAATACTGTAATTGTGGCTAGCATCCAGTGTTGTGGAGATTTAATGTTAGGTAGGATGTAGTTTTAAGTAATGCTCTTGCTGTTATAATCTGACTTTGATATATTTCTTGGTACTAACGAGTACTGTGGCCTTGACTTTTCTACCATGCCTGAAATAGATTGCTGTTTCATGTCAGTTGTTCTTGATTTTTTGGATTATTGTGAAGGTATCGCAATATTTCGACTTTCTCATTCAACCGTTGAATATTTAACTATTGTTTTATTTTGCGGCCGAGAACTTCTTTTATTCCACATTTCAACTCTCTTGGAAAAATCCTTGTTTTTCTTCCATCTATAGTAGACATTACTTATCAACCCGTATTCTTCTTTGATCCTTTTCAGTTTCTTATTTATTCCCGTTCCATTTCTTGCTGTCACGGTGTCTTAACCTTCGTTAAAGTAATTAAAGGTCGTCCGCCTGGGTCGAAAATAAATAAAATATTGCACAAATAGATATTAGAGCTTATGAAAATATTTTTTTTATCATGTTCAAAAATAACACTGTATTGTAAAAAGAGAATTTATCCTTTTTATTACATTTAATGCTTTAGTTAATCTTTGGACCGATTTGTCACAACAAACAAATTGAAAATAACATATTTATTGTTAGCAACAAAGGCGATATAAAACTAAAAATAACCGAATTATTAAAATGTCATTCTTAGTCCTTCGTTAAAGTTTGTTCTTAAGTGTTAGTTAGTTCTTGACTTTCTTGCTCAAATTTCGGAGCTATTTTTGACGCAGAATTGCAAGAAAAGTTGCACATGATATTTGACTGCAGGTAATTAGTCAATTTGTTAAATTTGGACAAAAATGCTTCTAAATGGGGTATAATATGTTTGACATGAAATTTCATACACCCAGAAGCAAAAATCGGCGAAAATATACACATAAATGATCAGCATGAGGAGTTGATTTAGCCATTTCCATCTGCCCATCTGACTGCTAACTACAGCCTCAGTTCTGAGATATAAATCTGAAATTTTGCACACATAGTTTTCTCCCCAAAAAGCATATAGTTGAGGTAAAAACTGAACGATCGGTGCCTGTAAGGACCCTTTTTGTATTTTTGAAGGGTATTATAGCTTCGGTGCAACCGAAATTAATTTTTTTTTTGTTTTTATATTTTGGCTTTAATCCTTGCGAGTGGCAGGGGTACAAAATTTTCCGTTAATTCAAAATTAATGAAATGAAAAAATCGATATCTCGCAAACCCACCCATTTTTTCTTAATTCTTTTACTAGGCATGTTTGTTGTTACGTTTCCATTGCGAATTTGCATAGAAAAACGAGTTTATCGTACTTTAAATTAGATTATTTGCTTATCAATTTTTCCTTATAGTTTGGAACTATGCTAACATAAAGTGAGTTGCCTAAATGTAGACAACGATTCATTTTATTTAATTTTTATCTAAGTAAGTACATTTTATTGCTGATTAGGGCTGTATTTAACAGGTTTTCTGTTGCTGGAACTTACTTTCATAACATTAAAAAGAAAAAGAAATTATAATTCCAAGGCATCTAACTTATTTTAAATATTTCATTTATATTTTCTCAATTTAATAATTAAGATATCTTAACTGCTATACCGGGGGCGCATAATTCATTATACTAAATACCATTAGTGAAATAGCCAACATTTTTGTCGAATGCCTTGAACTTTGAAACATATCTAAGCTCTTATTTGCTGCAAAATTAAATATTTATTTTAGTTATTTCAAGCTGTTGCTGTCATTAGTTGCATTTGATTTATTAAAATTATTGAATTGTAAGCTCTAAGTCAATTTAGCCACAAATTCCTGCACGCATATATGCATACCATGCCATGAACATTTAAATATTTAATGTTTAAAATCTGTTAGGCCGAAATCAATTATTCCAAAATAAAACTTTAGTCACTGGTGTGCTGTCAACATATGTATATACGTATGCATACTTATGTATATGAATACTAGAGAGTCGGTTATTTCGGAAGTTTATATTATGTCGATGTTTGTTCTAAAAAAAGAGCGAACGTAAAAAATTCTTTATTTTGAATTGAAACCAAGCCTACCTCATATTTCTCTTTCCACTAATATAACGTTGGATTTTTTGATATTTTCATGAATGAAGGAAATCTACAACTTTTAAATCATCATATTATATTATAGTACAAAATTGTCTGCTCTACAAGAAAGGTCTTCATGATTTTTTCTATAAAATTTCTCCTTTGGAAGTTATACTTGTCTAAAGTTATGCATCAAATCACCTGAGTACTCATACAAGTGATTTGCTCATACTGTGTTGCTCATACGACATGGTGTACTGTATGAAAACAGTACATTTGATGAATAACTTTAACTGCGTATAACTTCGAAAGAAATGTTTTTAGGACAAAAACTAATAAGATCTTTTTCGTAGAGTGAAACATTTTATACTAGTATCGATTTTTCGATGTAGAAGATTTATATGCTTTGGAGATAAAAAATATATGGCAAAAAATCACATATAAAATATTCGAGAAATGTAAAACAATTTAGACTATATTTAAATTGAACATAGAGAGTTTGTTTGTGTTGGGTACTTGTTATTTGGACAAAAGCTTAAACATCAGGCTTCGTAGAAGATGAAAATAATGGCTGCCCTAATATATACATACATACGCACATGCATTCCTCAACACCCAGGTACTTCATTATTTACTTATTCATTGATATGCTAAGCCATTTAAAGGATTAAATGTGTTCGCTATTATTGCCTTGAATAAAATTGCCGTCAATTGCTTCAGCACATTTGCCTAAAAGTATGCAAAGTGAAATTGAATTTTACGACACTTAAGTTAAGTTAATCCGCACACACAATTGGAAATCAGATGAAATCACATCAACGGCAACTTGCCAGAGCACACACATGTTTACAAATAAGCAAAGGTGACGCGGGATACACAGGTATATCTGTAGAGCAGCGCACTCACACACAAAGCTTTGCACTAATTGGATTAATGAAAGCCTACGACTAACTCTGGCTGTCGGTGAATAAGTTAAAAACACAAACCATTAGGCATACCCTCACACACACACTAATGCACACTCGTTTTAGTGTTAGATATGCGCACCCACACATATGCACATACATACATACACACACACACACACACACACACACAGATAGCAGATATGGGCGCGCGCACAGGTTAATTATGCATAATTAAGAGCGTCTTGCTCGCAAAGCCAACCGTAATCAGTGAAGCAAGCTAAAAGCTTAGCGAAACGCAAATGACGGTTGCCAACTGTGTGCAGATTTGTGCGTGTATATGTGTGTGGTTTTAAGCGCTAGAGCGCTGAAGTCACTTGGAGTTAGCCTTTCCGCTGCCTCACCGCCAATAATCAGCACCTCATTTGCGTGCAATCGCTACTAAATTGCTTCACAATTAAACGAGCAGCAACAACGGCGCCAACAACAGCAAGGCTTGATTGATAACGGTTCACTAGCTGCGTAGTTTGTTGCTGGCTAAATGACAGTGGCAAGCATGTGTTGATTGTGGGTTTAAAGTTGTGCTCGCTTGTAGTGGAAGCTACACAGGTATTCAGATTATAGCTGTGAATTTCAAAAAGTTGAAGTTCGAAATTGGCGGCGACCTGAATTTAATTAAAATCTTTTTATGGCTGTGTTACCCTATTCATGTAAATTTTTGAATAGTTGACAATCAATTATTGCAATTATCCAAATATTGCAGCGTATGCCTTTTAACTTCTTTAATTTGACAAACTTACAATAAAAAATAGCTAACTTATTAATTTTTTTAATTGAATTTTTCGTATAGCTGGCAACACTCAGAATTTTTTTTTTCAAAAGTAGGTTTTTTTGCAGCTCTGCAGTTTTTGGTGCTTCAGTGTGAAATGATTTTTTCCTTTAAAAAAATTCAAACATGTGGCAACATTGTAATTTATTTCGTTTTCATCTATTCCAAATTTATTGTGAGAGGTATGTAGAATTTCGGGATTAAGTACAAAATGGGACTGAATCAAATTTCGGGGTTTTGAATTTTTTTTATTAATATTCAACGTCGCTAGTATACATGTTACTATACCATTTTGGGACAAAAATGGTTTCGGGGCCAAATAAATTACAGGAGTAAAAAAATATTTACATTTTTTTTCTAAAGTTTTTTTCTACATGAAATGTAAAACTCATATTTTGTGTTTAAGTATTCCACATTTATAGTTAAACGTTTCTAAATTGTATGGCATAGAATCTAGTACTGACATATGTATGTATGTAAGTATGTAAATACAAATACGAGACTGATTAAAATTTTGGGATTTTTTAAAAGTGCTTATGTCAAAAATAATTAACATTTCAACATTTATTGTGTAACATGTCTGAAATATGGGAACTGAAAAGATTTTCGGAACTGAGTAAAATATCGGGATTAACTACAATTTCGATACTTTTTTGTTAAGATTTGATTTCGAAGTTGATTGCTTTACGTTCGTAAAATTTACAAACTAAATAAGATTTCGGGACTGAAAAAGAATTTTCGGGACTGAAAAAAATTTCGGGACTGAACCGATTATTAAAATGAATAAACAAAAGCGAAGAATATTCCAAATTTGCTGCGAGCCGTTCGTAAAATTTTGGGACTAAATTAAATTTCGGGATAATTTTAGATTTGGAATTGAATTGATGGATTTTGAAATAAGTGTTTTTAGCATAGAAGACAAGACACAATTACAACATTTCTTCTTTTATATTTGTAAAATTGTATGACTAAAAAAGTTACGAAACCTAATAAAATTTTGGTTATTATTATTATTTTGAGATTTATAGGCTTATTGTATTTCAAATAGAATGCTATTATTTTCAATTTTACAAATTTTGGATTGTTTGCAGAGTGTCAACTAAATTTTCATTACATTTCATTAAACATTTTTTAATATGAACTTTTTAATTGACCAAACAATTTTATCTCTTCTACGAAAAACGCCATTGACGACTGCAGTTCGCAGAAATATGAAATTTTTCGCTCCAAAGCATATTCAGTATTCGTTGCTCTTGGGTGTGTTCTCGGTACACATAATTGAAATTTATACTCAAATACAGACACGTGTATTAAATTAACTTTTTTTTTGTCTTACTCCATGCCCCCGCCCCGTGTGTGTGTTTAACTGTCTGCCACAGCAAATGAACTCGGAATTACTAATGTTTAATGGCATATCAAATGTTTGCCGTCATGCATGCTTCTCGCTATTAACGTGTGATCATGACAATTTCAGTCAACGTTTCGGTTCAACCGCAGCGCGTCGGTTCAACACCGGCTATAACTCGTTTTCCTGTCGCCGGTGCTATCGATGACAGCGTCACAGCTAATTGTTTCGGAATTGAAATTGAAAATTTTCGCAATGTCACAGCGGTGTTGTTGTGGCGATGGCGGTGACGGTGTTTTGTATCCACCATGCCATGCCTGGCAACTCTAATGTTGTTGTTATCCACCATAGTTTTACAAAAAAACTTTTTTCAAATTCTCTTGTTTGCTTTGCCGTTATTCGTACCTCTGATATGCGTTCATTTCCGCGCGCTGAGCTTGTTAATAGAGTACATAACGCTTCGAGCGACTGGTGTTATCAGCACCCAGCTTTTCCTGTGCTCTGTGTCCTTTTAATGCACCGTGTTAGTGCGGCGTTGTCAACCGCTTGCTCTTCCGCCAGTTATCCTTGCCACATGCGCCATTCGTGTCATGTCTCTAAATTCAATGCAATTCCATTTCATTCAATTTTCGCCATGAAATGCCAGCGCCGCAGCCAAACTCTCTATTGTCTAATGCAATTCCAGCGCCTTCGGTTATTGTTTTCCACACCGGTGATTAATGGCATTGCTGGCGGTCAAATGCACATATTCGCAATTATTTGCATGTACGCACCCGCATTCACCGACACACACACATGCACACAATTGCATTACTGAACTGAAATGTACAGTGTATTTTACTCACACACACTTGCTCAATTAGTCACTTATACAAACACTCACAGATACATATGTAAATATGCTCCACATATGCTCACTGCACTTTAATTTCCAAATGCTTTTGTTTTATACCTTAAACAGCATAAATTATGACGAGTTTAGACATTTAGCAACGTCGTACACGTTATATGTAGTGCCTCAGGTTTTGAGATATTGATCTGTAATTTTGCATATGTCTTATTTTACCCAGGAAGCTGTTTATTTGTCAGAACCGCCTATATCATCATGAAATTTGGCAGAAGTTATAACAGAAAGCAACGTTACACCCTCCGAAGAAGTTGTTTGGATTGAACCACTATAGCATATAGCTGCCATACGAACTGATCGATCGAAATCCGATCTTTATATAGAAAACTTTTTATTTTGCAAGATATCATCATGAAATTTGACACGAATTATTGCACAAAGAAGCAGTACAATATCCGAAGAAATTATGCAAATCGGGCCTCTATAGTATATAGCTGCCATACTGAACTGAAACTGAACGATTAAAATCAAGTTCTTGTAAGAAAACTTTTTTTTTACACGAAATGTGGCAGGAATTATTGTCTAAAGAAAAAATACAATATTCGTTGAAATTATTCAAATCGGACCGTTATAGCATATAGTTGCCATACAAACTGACCGATAAAAATCCGGTCATTGTATAGAACATTTTTTACTTTACGAGATATCATCATGGAGTTTTGCATGAATTATTGTTAAAATAAGCAGTACAAACTCCTAAGAAATTATTTAATTCGGACCACTATGGCAAAGAGCTGCCATGTAAACTGAACAATCAAAATTCAGTCTTTTCAACTTTTTTATTTGTAAAGGGTATTATAGCTTCGTCATCGAAGATAACTTTTGTTTTCAATTTTGTTTTTGTTCTCATCCAACATTCGATTGGTTTAAGCATCCATGGCATCTGCTTTGTTGTTTTTGTTGGCGCTCCATTGTTGCTCATGGTTACTGATTGAATTATTGAGTTGTTCCACTTATTTGGCGCTTCACTAATTTTCTGCGCGCATTATTTGTACGCAACCATTGTTTTCGTTGGCTTGCACTACGCGTTGTGGTTGTTGTTCCTATGAAATATGTGGCTTGCCATTGCTAATATATTTCATAGCCTTCAAATTGTGTGGTTCATATTGCAACGTTTCCCGTTTTGTTGCCGCATTTTGCGCAAGTTTATTCTTAACGGTCACTCGCGCTGCTTCTGCTACTGCCTTTTTGTGTGCATATGCAGTCATAACTTTGTCTACTTTTGATTGAGCGAGTAAATTTGCTGCGTGACCGCGTTGTTGTAGCCAATATGGTCAGCTATGCCATGCAAAAATGCTTAATGGACTATGGAAATTTTAAATTTTTATTGTTTGAAAAGTGATGTTATAGCTGAATATTGGAAGGCTAAAATTACAAAATTTTTGTATGGTTGCTTGCAGCCGAGTATCATTCTAAATTCACGCTATGAACTTGATATTCCGCATTATACTATTGGATTTTAGACCAAAAGTTTTAAAATCACTTATGTGTTTAACAAAATTTATAATTTTCATCGGCACTGTTACAGAAAAAAACATTTTATGTCGTCATCGTGGTCGAACCTGTGGAGGTACTCCCTGAAACAGCCACGGCCCGTCAACAATGGAGTCAGATAAAAGTCTGTCTCCATGTTTTGTCTTTTAATCCAGGCTGGTACATTCTTCATGAGTCTATGCGTCGATCTTCCTTTTTCTGTAGTATCATATTGTCTTTGCCAATCTTTAAGACTCACCTGTCTCTATTTTTTTTCGCTCGTCAGCCGTTACACAATTATCCTTAGCCTTAGATTTTTGATAGACCCTGCTGTGCTCGGAGGTCACTAGCGGCGCATAATCTGGACACTGCCTTTGCATTAACATTTGTTTTTTTGAAGCAGCGTTGTCCCCCATACAAGAGCTGCGTACATCAGTGATGACTGACTAACTTTGGATAGTAGTACTAGTTGCTACAGGCCTTTTCAATATGCGCTTTGAAAATCAGTCTCGTGTCAATCATGTCACCAAGGTACCTCAATCCCAATTTCTCGTTCAATATTCGTACGAAGTTCAACAATCGTCACTACCTTGTTGGCATAGACTATAGACTTGACGTAGCCCCGACGTCAAATCGCACGACCGAGGCGGCCAATTACTGGGCCATTTCGTGAGATACTACATTCACCAAACTTGGTATTCAATAAATCGAGTGTGATATTCACTGTTTCGCTTGTGGCGCCGACTAGCTGGAACGACATATTGTCCAAGTCCGTATCATCTACTTCGGGCAAAAAATATTCGGTTATCGCTAAGCGATAGCGATTTCCATTCACAGTAACTTACAGGTCCTGATCATCACGAAAGAGGTTGGCACAATGACGCCGCCAGCGACAATGCATATTTTGCTTATTGACGAAGCCTCATCGCTGAAGATGATCTTTCGATGAAATTCCGCATCATTTTCTAGTTGTTGCTCAATTGTTGATCTGACAGAGCTATTATGACGACATAAATTGTGCGTAGCGCTCTCAAAGTTGGCCACTGACACTGAACTTCAATAATAATTTTTAATAATTTCGACTTGTTGTTTTGTCTCTTTCCATGATGAAATAGCAGACTTTACCCAAGAGAAATGTCAAAAGAGCGGAGAAAAATATGGCATCGTTTGCTGTCCCTATCGGTCTACTTTTGTAGCGTCCTTTTGAAAAATCCCTTATACTCCTTCATCATAAATTTGGTCTGTCCATATTTAAGTATTACTATAATTATCTCTCACATTAGAGACTACTGATACCCACCCTCACTTCTCTTTCGTTCTATACAATAGATCATAAAAAATAGCATTAATTTAATTTAGCGCCAAACTGTCAAGGATTTTATGAAAATCCATTTACACCAATTACTAACCCAAAACAACAACGACAGTAAGAATAAACGTGAAGTAAAAAATGATTAATTGCACGCAAAGTAATTAAAAACCAGCAAGACTAATTAAAAACATTATTTAATTGCGTATGTAAGACTAAATATCGCCGTAATGCCACCGCAACTATGCGCTGCAACGTACACGCGCTCCTAAAAATATGCAATAATAATAATTGTAGACAAGCGCTTGCTGTGCAACGGAGAGTGTGTGCGAATGGCTGTGTGGGTGCAACAATTCAATTGCCATATTGCAATTACATCATGAAAATACAATTTTTTCTAATGCATACGAAACAACAAAAACAACAACAATAATGAAAACTACAACCAGTCATATGGTAGAATGAAGTACGCTAACAACCGCGCACACAAAACAACAGTAACAACAATATACAACAGAATGTTATAGCAGCAAAAAACAACTACTACAACAACAAGTAGCAACATACAAGTGATTATTCATGTGCAAACATGGGAACATTATTATTTTTATTTTCAATTTAAAACCATTGCCATGCATTAACAATAATCTGCGAAGGCTGCCGGCTGCCTGGCGGTCGGACAGACACGAGAGACAAACAGACACGACTAACCTGTGAATACTGCAAACTGAGATAGTTCTAGCGACTGCATTCACTTAAGTATGTGTGTGTGTCTGTGAAATATATAACTGCCGTTATTTAACGGCAAACAGCCTGTAACGGAAATATTTGTTGGTTTATTGTGAACGCAGAGTCTTATAAATGAGTTAGTGTGTAGGTGTGAGTACGAAAGTGTGTTAGTGTGTAGTTGTGAGTCTTTATATGGGAGTGAATGTATGTGTGTTTGCCTGCAGAGTAGCGCTTCGGCTTGCGTCATATCTCGGCCGTATAACCAGGATGTTGAGGGGCAAAAACGCAATGTTGGTCTGTAAAACTCTGTTACATGCAACCTGTTGCGCCAATAGCCATTGGCGGCGGAAAAATACGAGACAACAGCGACCTGCTGGCGGCGGCCGCAAAGCATATTCATGGCTGCGAATTGTTGCATAAAAATAACGGTGTGTGTTGCACGCAGGAAAGTATACAACCAAAGGGTGACTGCTTACGTCTGTTGCATGCACACACTCACACGCAGAAATATGTTTGTTTGTTGGCCAGAGTGTCTGTGTGTGCATAATGAAATTTATGTCTGTGGACTAATGGACTTTTATACTGGCGCATTTTATTATAAAAACAATGAAATAAAAAATATTTTTTAAAATGAAAAACAACAACAATATGCAGTGTAATAAAAATAATAATGCAGTCAATGGTAGCAACAGCTGTCACAAGTAGTTGGAATTGTAGCGCTAACCGTGTGTTGCTCCTGGTGACTGTAGTTAAAATATTTTTATAGGGTGTTGGAGTTAAGTTTTATGAAAAAAAAAAATTAACTACATTTAAGTATTTGCGAACGAACTTTCCTATGCCTTTTAGGGAAATTTCAATATGCCGCAAAATATAACATCTGATCAAATTTGATCCGGACTTATAAAAAAAATTTAAGTATTTGTGAATATATTTTTTATGGATTTTACTAAAATTTCAATATTCCGGAAAATATGCCATATAATCAAATTTTACCCGGACTGAAAAAAAAATAAGTTAAGTATTTGCGAATGATCTTTCTTATGGTTTTTACTGAAATTTCAATATTCCGCAAAATATAACAACTGATAAAATTTGACCTGGACTGAAAAAATTTTAAGATTTTGTGACTGATCTTACGGCTTTTACTGAAATTTCAATATTCCGCAAAATATAATATCTGATAAAATTTGACCCGGACTGCCAAAAAATTGTTAACCAAATGTAATAACTCACACCATAAGATAAGCTGATATGCTCTCTTATCTTGATGGTGGCAACACGAAAATTAACTTTTTCGATATTATCATCATTAACAGAGTTGGACGACTCGCACGACACAAGTTTTATATAAGTGTACAACCTTAATTGAATTCTCACTCCATTACTTGCGTTCTGTTCTAAAATTAAATCCACAAAACACTTCTATAGCCATGATTACATCGGAAACACATAGTTCCAAGAAAACTCGTACATAATATATTTTTCGTACAAATTTAAAAAAATAGTTGTACCCAACATGGAACAAATTTAGTTTGGATGGATCAGTCAGGGTTCAAATTTTTATACTCTCGCAACAAAGTTGCTAAAGAGAGTATTATAGTTTTGTTCACATAACGGTTGTTTGTAAGTCCTAAAACTAAAAGAGTCAGATATNGCGTGGCGTCGCCCACTCATGGACCAAAAACCATATCTCAGGAAGTACTCAACCGATTTCAATGAAATTCGGTATATAATATTTTCTTAACATCCTGATGACATGTACCAAATATGGGTGAAATCGGTTCACAACCACGCTGAAATCTCGATTATCACTTTATCATGCGAGAGTATAAAATGTTCGGTGACACCCGAACTTAGCCCTTCCTTACTTGTTAGTAATCATTTTCATTACTTCGGCTTAGTGAAGTTCGTGTACTATAATTTCACCTTTATTATATTTATTAGATGACCAGGAAGCAGGCTATCGACTATGCCACATAAGTGTTAGGAACCCAATTACCATAAATCATTAAAGCCGAAAAATCTATCGCAGCTTGGTAAATTTGTTCTTTGTGCTGGATTTTATTGCTTTTGAATTGAATGGCGAAATCGAATATTGAGTAAAAGCCCATAAAATTTCTGTAAACTTGTGTATACCGAATATATGAGATTTAAGAAATCATCTTCTTAATAAGTATTAATCTCAATGATCTCTGACTTCAAGAATTACTTTGGTTTTTTGGTTGAGTGGTTGAAAGTGGGCAGTCGAGAGAAACCAAGTTGCAACTAAGGCCAAGTCGGTATTTGGATTGTTTTCCATTGACTCCTTTGGTGATTACCACATCACACACCCTCTCTGAAAAATACCTGGAGGGCGCTTGCCAGAATTCTTTTACATCATTAACAGATTCTCTAGTTAGGGGATGTTGTCATAGGAAGTAAACATAATTATAGATTTAAAGTGTTCTTCAAGCTTCTGCTTTCTATGCAAACTCGTGCCACTCTAAACATTAACCTGAGAGCGTCTTGTTATAAAGTTATGAAATAATTGTATTTCCGGATTCACGAAATCCAATAAGAGATTTTAATTTTGTTAAAACCATATTGGTAAGAATGGGTCAGAAGTGGTTGAAGAACTTTTTTCTTCGACAAAACGGTGACTATTTAGGTTAGATGACATGAAATCGTTTGGGAGCTAAAGGCTTCCGCAAAAAGTTTTTTTTTTTCAATTTCTGGCTACGTTTTAGCCACAATTTACATAAAGACTCATACACAGCTCTTCATTTAATTATACTCAAACTGAACCAAACTTCCTTGAATTGATTTATTTTATGAATTGGTTATATTAAGAGGTTAAATCCACTCGCAAGTCAGAAAACAAAACCAGTTTTTTTTTTTTTTTTTGTTTTCGAAGAGAATTTTTTTTAAAAACCATACCATAATACTTTACTTTAATTTAACAGTTAGCGATTAATTTGGTAAAAATTGATTTTTTGAAGAAAACAATTCGAAGCCCTGAATACAATACACGATTTCAGTTAATGATCGAGAGACTGGTGAAAATTTTGATTTTTGACGAAAGTCGAAAAAATCATCAAAAATCTCAATATACGTATTCTTTCGAACATTATCTGACGATTATATCTAAAATAGTCGTGAGAGATTTTTAAGTCGATCGGTCCAACCCATTTTCATTATCGGTTTAAAGTTTTGTGATGCCATTTTTCTTCTTCAAAGGGGGATTTCTCTTCCGAGGCTGTTATTTAGTCTTCATCCCACCATTTTTTACATGGTGGGTTCCAAATCCAGCATATAACCGTGGAGAGATATGGTTCACCTTGTCACTTTGTTGTTGGATCTTCTTTGGATAACCAGAAAATACTTGGTCTCAGACCGAAAGTCGTGAGCTGCTTGAGCAATATGTAAAAGAATCGTTTCTGGCCATTCCCAAGTGAATGAAAAGCAGAGAACTTTCCTCACTTGCCTGAACTTCTACACATGACTTCGTCTCTATTTTTTTGTGATCCTCTCTGAAATTATTTTCCTGATTAATTTCAAAATTTCGAAGATTTTTGGCAAAAATGTATCCGTTCGATATGATTGCAACAAAAAAAAATTAGGATAATTTTTTTAATACTTAATAGCTTATTAATACTAGTGTGTAGAGACACCCTGTTTGCTATTAAAATATGCACGACTTCAGCAGGATATGGCAAAAAAAGTTACCGTTGACGCTCGTATTTTACTTTAAGATGTTGTCATTGCTGACGTAAAAGTTAAAGAGTGGTCGTGGAGTTATTACTGTTGCCTGCTGCTTGCTTGTGGCCAATGCATTTTATTTGCGCAAATGATTAAGTAACAATGAGTTAGCGGGCTAAGAGGGGGACAGCGGCGGGCAGACAAGCAGATATGAGCCATTACATTTCCTGTATAAATTGCTTATTTATGTAAATATTTGGCAACAACAATCATATGCTATATATTGTATATATTTATATGTATGTGTGTGCTTACTATATATTTACTAGTTGTTATTGCCGGCGGGTTAAGTGAAAATATTTTCCTAGTAAATTATTAGTCCAGCGCAGTTTTACGACACACTTTGCTCGTAAATTCGCGACCAGCACGGAAACTAACACATACACACACACATAACATCGTTTGTGGCAGTTGTTGGCTCGCTGGCCGGCTCTTAAATCAAATTGCCATATTTCGCTGTCGGCGCTTTAAAGTTGTATGCATTCTAAGTGCCATAGCGTGGTTAGTGCCAACAACAACTACACACATAAACGGGCTAAAAAGCTGTATGTGTGTGTCAGTGTAATTTACTCGTTTATGTATTTCGATGCAAATATTTACTTATTCTCAGCTTGAGTCAATTGCGGGCACACACCAACTTAATTAAATTTCGTTTACTGCTTTTACTGTTATGGCATGCACACAAACACACTTACAACTACATATATATTTATCGTAAAATTGAAATATTTCAGACTTTTCTTGCAGTTCGCTATCCACTTTTCGCCGCTCCCGAAGTATTTGCAACCTTTTCGAAAATTTTTAATTTAAGCTGGAATTTTGTTGTGAGCCGCTCTGACAACAGTCCGCTTGATTGACCGTCTGGCTGGCGTCTGTGTAATACAGTTGCTTGTTTTAAGTGGGTTTATTATGCAGTAATTAAGTTTTATTGAGTGCATTTTGTACATATAACATAGTACGTCTATAAAAACTGAACTGGGACAGCAGCTGAGCTATTGCTTGCCCAGCTGCTGCGAAATTTAATGGATTTAACAGTTGTTTGATTAATTTCTACTTTGACCATTTCGCTCTGTCGTCCAAACTTTTCGTAATATCTGCTTAATTTTGAAGCACTTCACCATAGAAGAATTGACGTTGCAATAAGAAAGCTCGTTTTTGTGCTTGAGATCTTAAGATATGTATGTACACCTCTTTCAGTGAGACCGAAGTCAACTGAAAATATATTAAATAGCCACAAGCTATTAATTTTGGCAGTACAGGCTCTGAACAGGCTTTCTCCAGTCTAAAAATAATTATTGAATCATCACTTGGTATCATCAAAGTGACCAAAAATACTTTTAAAAAACTTCGCTAAGTAAACAGATGTGGCTGTATGCAATTTTGATTTTAAAATTATATGAATAGTATGTACTCATACATGTGATCAAATTTGAACCGGACAGGTGCTTGCGTCTATTTTGAGCTTCATATACCTATGAGAGTGTGAGTTTGGCAGCCGTTTATTCATAACGCGTAATGTTTGTCTGGCGATTTTCACCATGAAAACATTTCAATGTTGGCTTGAAAAATTGTGCTACGAAATCGTTTAAAAACTTTCTGAAGTATTTTTTGGTGTCCATTTTTTTGTTTATCAAAACCACAAGTATTTGAGAGACACAAAACATTCAGTGAAGTTCGTGAAGTCATCGAAAACATGCCTCATGCGAGTCGTCCATCCAGCTTTGGTAATAAAGATAAGCCATAGATAAACAGAAAGAGACAGTACTTGTAATTCATTATGTTAGCACCATAGGATAGCAGATGCTGTGAATATCTCATACGGATCGACTTAGTAGCCTTTTCGCACAGCCAATAGAATGTAGGTCACTAAAATTATAATAGAGAAACCATTTTTTGACCTTTGCACCACTACTTTTGCATCGGCTACTCGATCAACAATAAGCTCGATCAGCTGTTATACTTGCTTGTGTTCTGCACTTGGTATTTTTTCTGATGATTAAAATCTGTGCTGATTGCTTGCCATTTTATCAACCCCAGCCGGATTTACAGCCTGAACAACAACCAGTAGGACTAAACGCAACTAAATTTAGTGTGTGGGCAACAATCCGCTGAGTTGCCAGTTTCAACTCGATTTCAATTCGGTTTAGAAGTAAAGTATTAAATATGAATTTTTGTGGTGAAATTAGTCAAAAAATTAAAATACCTAAATTTTTTTGTTTGTTTGTCATTACGGGTTAGTCAAAATTGGCTCGAAGGTATACCAATAATGGCTCTGGTCAATAAGTTTTATCAAACGTTTTAAATTTAAATTTTCATTTAGTAGGAGGAAGTCTCAAAAGCTGCAGTGCGGTATTTTAATCCGCTAAATCTAAGCTATTCTGAACTTATAACTCCCCAACGGAACCACCAGTTCGGGGATTACTTCATGGGAGATAGAAAGACTTTAAGTCTCAGCTATCATACGGATTGGCTGACGGCTAATATACTCTATATGGCTTAGTTTTGTCATAATTAGAGTTGAGGCTTCGCTGAAAGACAACTGACACAAGCTGTCAAAACTTTCCATCGAAATACTACTGCCAAGTGAAATTTTTAACTTTTCCCTTACAATTGAAAACCGAATGCATTGAAAAACTACGTGCTCAGAGTCTTCTAGGCACTCTGTGCACGTTGGACAGTACGGACTCAGTATTTGGGTGGGGTGGAAGTCTAGCTCCCCATGTGATCCACAAATGGATATCTGGGAATAATCTGTATTTCCACCGTTGCTGTCCGATTGTGATGCTTTTGGTTCTCTCCTTGTTTGCTTCAACCGAAGTAGACACCAGGTGTTCCTTAAATTTTAATTTAGAGTCCAATAATACATAGAGTCCCGGAATTCATAAAAAAGAACCTGTGTCAAACTGAGATAGACCTGTATATCAGAAATATTGCTATTTGGGAAAAAAGAATTAAGTATTATTTTTAACTCCTCAGATTCAAAGTTTTATTATTATTTTTAACATTTTTCTAAAAAAAAAAACATTTCCCTTAAAAGTCATAACACCTTGCCATGAATTGCATTCTTACCAAGTCGTTCCGCGTTGTATATGTTTAAAAATATTTATCTACATATTACGGTACCCGTTTATCCTCAAGTTGCTTTCTGGAGGCGTCCACGACGTATAAGCAACACGGACTTTATAAGACACTTGTATGAATGCTCAGAACGTTTGATGTAATTTTAGCTGTGTAAACTTTTAATGGATTGTTTTTAAGGAATAAACCATTACGACGCGTTTGGTAGAGCGGAAATTTTTTTATTATACATAAAATCGATAAAATCACTTAGCCACAGTATTCAAAATAAAGGAAATAACGCATACCCTAATATTACCACATATACATCCATAGGCTTCGTTATGAAATATTATGTACATAAAGTATTGTTTTTAAATACTTTTAATCCTTGTGCGTTATGTCAACATTCATACACGCGTGTGTTTGTGTGAAAACCGCAACCACTGTTGTCCATATTGCATGTGTCCGCTGCACAAGGCTTACATTTTTGTTGCATTGTCTTACATATTTATGTAGTTTTTTTTTTATTTGCTTTTACCTTACTTGTTATTGTTTTTGTTGTCAATAATTTTTATTTAAAAAACGTTTCGCCTTTTGTCTGTGTGTCTGACACTGCCATTGCCGTTCATGCCACAAACGAGTGTTCATGAATAAAATACAATCGATTATGAGTTAACGCTTGAGCGTCAGAATTTCCGTTGCCAAAACTCTTAATGCCCAATCGAAAAAATCTGCATGCTATTAAAAGATATAAAAATATTGGTTGGTATTATTGAGGTTTTGTAATTCATATCCAATTAGTTGAGAGTGTTTGAAAATGGGTGGATTGCCGGAACTGATTTTTAAGTTCAAGGGTTTGAGAGTTGATTCGTGCGAGGTTAAGATAACTTCTTGTTGTTGTATTTGCTTTTAAAATTTTTTTGTTTGAGCCCAAAAACCTTGGTTGAAGTTATATAGAATAAATTTAATCCAACACATTCAGTTTTAAGCGTCTGAAAATAGGTCTAAAGTCACGAATAAAGCACTATTGGGCTTAAAAAGAAGTTACTCCTTAAAAAAATTTTTTTTTTGTCTAGCTTGTACATTTTTCTGCTAAAATCACTCACCTTTTGTCATTGCCACCTTGTAATCCAAATTTTTATTGAAAGAAATTTGTATTGAGCATAAATCTTTCCTCGCCGTACCATTATCATGCTTTCGCTCTTCCTCGATTTCTGCTTCTACTCGCTTTCGGTCCACAAATACACATAGAGATTTATGTATTCTGCACCTTAAGGGTCATTTAAACGTATTGCACTCGATTAAGCGATTTTCCATTTTCAATTCATCACTTTTTTTTATATTACTGCTGTTGACGTTGTTGTTATTACATGATACTTGTGTGCTTGCTTTTTATTTAAAATGACGGCTTTTGTACGTGTGTAGCCGAGTAATGACCTTTGAGCGCCATCAAAAAAGCTTACAAAGGATAAAAAATGCTATTTCTCGCATTAAACGGTGGCAAATACAGAAAAAACCACATAAGTGAAATATAAAAATAACAACAACAATTGCCACAATTGGTTTGTGTTGAGAATAAACGATGTCCTTGGCCTAGCTACATTAACGTGCATGTGTATTTATGCATACATGTTTATGTATGTGTGTGATGTGATATACATATATACTCATATGTACTATTATATAAATATATGTATGTCTTTATATATGTACATGTATGCATATATTCATACACACATTAATTTGAAATCGATATATAGTCCCTGCTTTACTATGCATAGAGGGCGTAGCTACATATATCCATAGTATACATTTAGGCGCTTTAATAAATACAAATTCTTTATACAAATGCCATTTCTCATCATAATTACTTTCACTAATGCTTTCTTAACTTTCCATTTATTTTCAGGTATGTACACACACACACTCAAGTAAATGTACGTGACCGTTAGCTTTCATAACGGAAAATTATATACTACAAATATCACCAGTAAACTCTCTTCCTTGGTAAGTCCAACACAGCGCATAAATGCCATAACTGCTTTGCGCATTAAATCCACTTTCTAAGTTTTGTTTTTGTTTTGGCTGCGGTAAGTGGCAAGTCATAATTTTAAAACGCTAAAAATCGTAAATTTAATTTCATGCGACCACATCTGGCATACAACACGAGTTGGTTTCAATGCTCAAATGCACTTCTGCTTCAGCCACATAAACCATTTGAGCGCAGAAAATAAAATAAAAGAAAAAAATAAAATAAAACAAAGCAATAAATAAATAAAAAATGTGGTATAAATTACAGCAACTCCAAAGCTCATAAACAATTCGGCTTAAGCAGCAGTCGCGTAGTCATACAAAAGGTTTTAGTGTCGCTGCAGCGGAAAATTTATTACTTTTTCTAGTGTGACATTGAGAGGTTTTGAAAGAGGAGGCGAAAAAAAGTCTGTTTAAGAATGAGGGTAAATCAAATAAATCACTGCGCAATGGAGAAACGGTATCTTTGAAAGGGTTCTCTTTTACAAGTGTACAATCAGTGTAAATATTATATTGCTTTGGCTTACGCGGCGGACAATTGAAATTGTGAGAGTTGGCGGAATTTAAATTCAATTTGTATAATAAAAATTATTCCGGGGTGTTGTGGAATCTAATAGTTGTCGGAATCAGAATTGAAACCCACCAAAAAAGCAGTAGGTGTCATGAATTCAGACATTATTGGTTTGATATTCGAAACAGAATTTGTATCGCTTTTGGTTGTCATGGAAACCAATTTTATCGGTTTTGCTGTCAGAAACAAATCAAGAAGATAGTCGGACACAGATTTGAAATGTAAGTTAAGAAATCAAGTTATTTTATTGTTACGAATTGATGTATCTTTATTTCTATAGGACAAAACATAAGTATAAAACACGAAAAGTCTTAATTATTGAGTTTTGGAAAAAATGCGGACATTTAAGGGGGAACCTGCCTTTTTTTGGGAGGGAAGAAAAAGTTGATTAAAGCAAAATGTCTAGGGTATAGAGCTATATATTTTAACATTAACCGATAATTTTTTTGGATAGAAATTCTTTGATATTCTGCCTTAGGGAAGCAATTGCCTGATGCATCTCGCGGGTGCATTTTCGGACGGCGGGCGGTATGCAGGACGCAATTTCTATGGGAAACAAAAAATTTAAAAATATTCATATTTATTAAAAACGTACCTATGTTTAAGTTAAACTAGGAAAATTAAAAAAAAAAGTCTAAAAATTTCAAAAATAATTACAAACTTTAATATAATATTCCAATTGTATTCCAAATGTATTCATTTGCAAATTTTGTCACAGAAGTATCTTTGAAATAGTAAAGTATTAATGAATATATCTTGCTCAGAATTAATTTCGATTAAATGTTTTTGTTGAAAGAAACACTTTTCGGCCCTAAATTTGGTGTGTGACTTTGCTAGATTCCTAAATTGTGGCTAAATGTAGGCTACATTTTTAGAGGTTCAGTTTTTTCAGTCTTAGGGTAGGATAAATAATTGAAAAAAAATGTTTTGTGGATGTTTTTGATAGATAAGGAAATATAATGTGTTACCATATTCATTCGTAATAATATATGTATGTATTGTACACTGAATACGGTATATATTGGGACGAAAAAGTCTGAAATTTCATATCTGTAACTAAATTTCGCCTCGTTCTGGATGACCTTCGACTCTTCAACTGATGAAAATATTAAAAGAGTGAAGAATATGGTACTTGAAAATCGTCTGGCAAGTGTTAGAGAGATGAAAAGATGGCTCAACATTTCTGGCAAGTCCCTTTGAATGATTTTGGTGGATATTTTGGGTATAAACGGCGTTCTTGCTCGACTCGTCCAGATAAAGCTGAATTTTTGCAACGATTGTGATCGAATTAAAAACCAAAAACGAAATGAATACCATCGATCATAATGTAAGATGATCGAAAATTTGCTCGGATGTTCTGCCAAAATAGTTGCGATTGCAGAAAAAAAAAACACAAGTGGAAGTAAAATCCTGAACAAATGAGACGAGGACGAAACTAAAAAGATTTTATTGGAGGACCCGAGGACGCTGAGAGTAGGCAAACATTTTTTAATTTCATCACAGATATGATTCACGGATGCTACAATGTAGTCGTACCAAAACCAACCTATGGGGCTTTGGCTTAGTCACGTGACTTTAGTGCAATTGTTAACCTTTGGGCAGAGGTAAAGGGAGCTGTAGGGAAAAAGAATCCGACATATTCAAAGCGGGTAACGTACAATTAAGGCTTTCGATGAACTTCATCGTAGGAGATGCGCAGCTTTACTGTCTCACTGCGTCCATGCGATGAAGCGCTAATTAATTAAGCCTTATATTTTTTCTTCAATTTAATATCTGCTTCTACCATTGCTATTACTTCTAAGCTGTTTATCTAGAACAGTGGCCCTCATTTAATAACAACGCAATAAAAATCCAAACACGCGTGTTTGACTGATAATYCTGCTACTGCGAAAAATATCACACGCACACGAAAGCGGCTGAACACGTACGCTAGGTCAACACAAAGAATCGGCATTTAGTACACTGACAGAAACACCTCGAATTTTTAAAATGTTTTCCAGCGAATGACAAGAAAATTATTATTTTTTATTGAAACTGATGAAGGGGAATTTCCCACTTTCAAATTAATTCAAAATAAGCAAAGAAATATGCTTTCTGACCAACATCTTACCGATCTTCTACGCATTAAGGAGTATAAAGAGGAAATCAATTATGATGATGTGTTATCGAAACGAGCCATTTAGTCAACGACTTTATAAATTTTCAAGTGTATTACACAAAGAGGATTCAATAAACTTTTCTGATATTTTTTCCAAATTTGCCAATAATTTTTTCCCTGAATGTAAATTTAAAACAAAAAAAAAAAAAAATAAAATACCGTAGAAATTTGTTCAGCGTACATGGCAGCGAAAATCTGTAGCAATGTTTGTGCAGCGCAAACGTAAAATGTAGTAGTATTGAGGCGTGCGCACCACTGATCAAGAATATTTAAATGTACAATATACATATTTGTATTACAAAAATTATTTTCAAAATAATACTAAATAATAATATAGTATTATTCACTACTGCAGTAGAAATAGTTACTCATACGTCACGTCACACCGTACTTGTGGCAAAAATAATTCAACATAAATCCAAACTCTGAAAATTACATTACTGAAGCATATATGCACATATGCTTATGAATATATAACATTGATCCTTTGCAATTCTATTTCGTTTACATATACCGTTATCACAGCTTTGATTTCTTCTCAGCATTCCCATTGATAATCGTTTTCTGTATGTATACCTTCAATTCACATACAAAGTAAAAGCAAATGTATGTTGCTCATACGTCACGGCGTACCTGCGGAGTTTGCATGAACACATCGTACGACATGGCGTATACGCAATTTTTTATGCCTCTAATACGAGCCTACGACGGTATGTACATATGATTGAGTATGTATATTTACATGTGTGCGCTAAAAAGTTGGTTTCCAGTCAATAAATCGATTTGGGACTATCCGTTGTGGCTCCCACATCATGTGATGAAGCTTGAATATGTTGTTAAAAAGTACGTTCTACTCATATGTATACATACATATGTATGTTACTGCATGGAAAATAAAACATCACACAAAACTGCCACCAACCAGCTTTATCGCGTTATTGCCGCCATTGTTTCGGTCTTCATTTGTCTATTTTTAGCGCGAGTGTGTTGAATTGAGTGCGTAGTGATTACTGCTTCGTCGCTTTTATTTTTTACAACGCCAATTTCGTACACCACATTACAATGCGTTCGCCGTTAAGTTGTATTGGTGTGTTGTATGGTGTGTCTTTAGTGTGGCAAATGTTGTTTTGTCTGTGCTCACTTCATTTGCCCGCTTTGCTCCACATACTACTATACACGTATTTTACGGCTTTGTTTTTATTTTGGGAATGATTTTCGGTTCAATTCAATAGAGCCCATTACACGCATACACACTTACATTTATWTATTTATATTTACTAGCATGCCTTTTGTGCTCTGTTGACTTTCGCCTTAGTGAATCGAGCTCAAGGCTATTTGGGCCTAAAGCGCACTTTTTTCTAGTTTTATTCCTTGTGTTGATGATCTTGTTCGTTTTTTCTTTATTTGGAATATCTTTTTTTTCCTGCAATTTCGTCAAGTAGAATATATGAATATTCATTAAGTAGAATAAATGAATTCATAAAATATTTCTTTGAATGTTGTGGGCTAGAATGCCGTAATAAACGTTATAAATATAAACTCTAGTGGCATTTGTTATAAATTTTTTTGATCAACACCAGTTTTTTAAAATAATATTGTTTTATTTTTCTTTGACTTTTGCAAAACTAACGGTACTTATTCATTGTGAACTCATTACCACTCTTTCAAGCTCACAACTGCGAACTCGGAGGCCTCAACTTTCAATGTTTTACCAAAAAATAAAATTTTGTTACTTCAAAATTGTTAAAAATAAACCCAAAAATATAATGAAACACAAAAAGTACATCGAAAAACAAACACAATCAATCCTTGTTACACAACTCTTGCACATTAAGCCAAACGCGGATAAATTGCAGCCCCTAAGGCGTCTTAAGTGTAAGCAGCATTTTGTCATGACTTTGTGCTTTTTTATGCTTTTATGCTGTTATCATTGGCTCCTTTTTGTTTCTTGGTTTGTTACGCGTTTTTGCTACCCTTTGTGGCTTTTATTGTTAGCTTTATCTGCTTTTATTTTATTACACTTTTTTTACTCGCTTCCTTTGCGCATTCCGTAAGCTTCTTTATGAGCCTCAAGCGCTGTGGGATATCAATGTATTTTGGGGTTTATTTACTTTCAAGGGAAATTTGAAATGAAACTTTTGAGCCTTAAATTTTTAGCTCTATATAATGTTACTCATACGCAATGGCGGCTTTTTCTAAAAATCACTGCCATTGGCAATATATGCACACACACGCAAGTTTATAGTTATATATGGAAAAAAGTTACTATGTGCCAATATTCCGTTTTTAAAAAATGCTTACTGAAAATTTGAATTATTGTTACTTAGTGCGCCTGTAAAACATCTAATGATGAGGTTAATTTTTTATTGGATTTTCAGCTGTGCAAAGACAACTTTCATGTGCTTATGCTATTATATAACGAGGCTTATAGTAATTTTTATGTGTCTATCAGTGAATTTAACGCGTCAGTAGGGTAATCTGGCCCGAAATAGAACTTTTTTCACATATCATGTGGTAGACTGCGGAGTATATAAACAAATTTTTTCAGAATGTTTTGAGGACATCTGTCATAGATATGGCTGGTTGAATGAGATGCGTTTTTTCACTGGCCGTCATGATTTCTCATGTTTGGATCATCTGAAACACAAAAACCCAATTTATTCTTAAAAAGTACGAAAATGGTTATCGTCCCTACTAGAATCGTGAAAAAATTTTGATAAATATAAAAGTAATAAACGTTTTTTTTTTTTTTTAATTTTTCCCAATTTATGTAATAAATTTTGTCTTAAAATTGTCAAAAAATTATGGAAAATTATAAATCTAGTAGGGACGATAGCCAAGCATTTTATGAAAATTAAAAAAAAAATTAACCAAATCGGTTGAGTAGTTCGACTGGAATCATGTCCACTAGTTTAAAAAAGTGTGTGTTCTTTAGAAAAACGCATTTAAAGTTTGAGGTACTGAAAAAGCTTACAAAGCTGGACATAAACATAAATTTTGGGCCTCATTTTGAAACCTATCAATGGTAAAGTGGGTTAATTAATTAATTACATTAATACTAAGGATATAAGGAAATAGAAAATGCTAAAAAAAGAAAAGAAAAATTAATTTGAAAAAAGATTACCCTACTGACCCCTTAAGATTTACATAAACTTAATTTCCGATTCTCTATTTTTTTTTCTGATTATGTCTCTGAATGGTACTTATGTAAGTCTTGATTATGATATCAAAAATCTAACTTTACTATTCGCAAAGGTTGTCCAATTATTTTTGCTTTATTTGCATCCTTCAGCCCTATAGATTCGACAAGTATTATGTTTGTCCTCTGGAAAGGTGCTGTTCGATTCATGAATATGGGTTGCAAGAGTTAGAGTAATAGTGTTAGTTATAGAAATTTTTTCTATACTTTCAGTGATTTATATCCATCGCATGGCTGTTTACTCTATATCTATCCCAAAAACATATCGTGTAGTGATTTCTTTTGTGATACCGTGCAAACATGTTCTACGTTCTAATATCAATTTTTGCGAGCATATATTCAACTATTTGTTTACTTGATGTTTTTCAATAAGAGCGCTACAAAAGTGTTTTTTAAGTTTAGGATAGCAATGAAATTATTTATTCTTGTGAAAGTACATTCGATGCCATTATGTAAAGAACTCGAGTTCTTTCGCTTTCACTTTCGATTCCCATTCACAGCAACGTGTCGATCTTGATCGTTACGGAAGAAGAAACCGTAATTTTTTCGAGATGCAATGGTGGCTCATGAAGTACGTGTGGATCGCTGCCTGAACAATAACGTATTTTTTTCTTATTGACGAAGAAGACGACTTTTCGATGAAAATTCGGATCGTTTATAAGTTGTTGCTCGGCCCAATTTACGAACATGCGACGATTCTGGTGGTCGAGCGGCTTTAATTCTGGTCAATATGATCTTGTAAAGATGTAGGCCAAGATCTTTTCGCAAAATTTGCCACAGAGAGAGAGAGTATCACAGAGATGGCCAACGCTTGAGAACGACGTGTGAGATACTAATTTCCTCAATTGATGTGCTCTCGGCACCAATATTGTCAATACTACAGGCATTTCTTTATCTCACTGGCACAGGAAGATTTTGTACTGTGCCTGTGTATTCAAACTTTTCCACTAGACGCTCAATTGTTGCTCTGACAGATCGATTATGACGACCATAAATTTGTCGCAGCGTTTTTAAAGTTGAGGCCACTGACTTCAAATTTCGGTATATCTTTTCATGACCAAGTGACAAACCTTACCGAAGAGAAATGTCAAAAGAGTGAGAAATATAACATCGTTGTTTAGTGTTCCTATCGGTTTACTACTGAGCGTCCCTATCGAGAAACCTTTTACTTATATGTATATTCAAATTTTATGTGCAATTAAATTCAACTTTTTGAAATTCAGAAGTGGGTATAACTCCTTAAATTATGCTAACATATAAGGGCTTAAACGCATTTTTCAGTTAATAGCATAATGAAATTGAAATTAAAATGCTTTTTCATCCATTTTTTTTTTTCATTTACAATTTATTTTCTTGTAGAACCGAAGTGGCTATTATAAGGCCTTTTGAAAAAAAGTGACTTTGCACATTAGCCTAGTTACATGCAATTTTAATCAAAACTCAATATAAAGTTACTTAACGCACACAAATACATATTTAATAATATCTGAAAGAATTTCGTTTCCTTTTTCCTAATTGCCAGAATAAATGGGCAGAGTTGGACCTTTGTTTAGGGCTCTTGGCTCTAGGCTTAAACCCTTAAGAGAATAAGTCAATTCTTGATTAAGTAATAATCTGTGTTCTGCTGCGTTAGTTCCAAATAAAAACATGTACCCAAGAAACGCCAAAGTACCAAAGTATTCGCCCACACACATAGATACTTACAAGTTGTGCTATTTATATATGTATATATGTGTGCATAAACAATAAAAGCGCAAACCAAAAAAGCAACCAAATTACATTTTTATGTCACACTTGTAGATGGCAGATTGCGGGCTGCTTAAATGCAAAACGCACACCCACGCACACGCAAAATCCGCCTGACCTTAACTTTATCCGCCGCGCGCCCACATTAGCTGTGTGCTTTTATTCGCCTGCTCATATGCATAACAGCTTCTCCACCTGCCGTTTATGCTGCTGTTTTTGTGTTGCTCAATCCATCTTCTTTTTGTTGTTGCTGTTGCTGCTTATATCTGATTGCATAAAACGCTTAATGCCGCTGCCGTTTTTTGCAACTTTTCTGCCGTTGTGCGGGCGGTCACAGCAACAGTTATTTACACCCAAGACCACAGGCGAAAAAAAATCACAACTTGTGTAATAGCAACAACAACAACAAAGCCATGTATAACAATGAGTTGTGAATGTTACATGTGTCATTTAACAGAAAGTCTGCGCTCCATCCCCACCTTCGTCGCCAGCGCTGGCGGATTGGCTTTGTGCTCTTATTCCTCTCTGTATGTATGGGTGCGTGTGTTTGTTGGTGTGCGTAGGCGCGTTTTTGTCCTTATCAGGCTTATCGCTGCTAGTTTGTGACACCCTCGTTTTTTGCTGGCATATTTTTTTCCTTCCTTTGCGGCATTTTTTGGTTCTGCTTTGTATTAAGTTGTTGTTTTCCAGTTTTTTCTTTTGACTGCTTCGTTTATTGTTCATTTTCTGCCAGCAGCTTTACACTGTCATGCTGGTTTACTTGTTAATAACGGTATGTACCATCTTTTTCTGCTTCTCTCGCCTTTCGCTGCCTACAAAAGCTCATTTATCTTATCCCACGCTTGTCAATTCACTTTCCTACATTTAGTCAATTATTAATAATGTCCCAAATTATCATTTATGTGCGTTTCAAAATACTTTGCAGCCAAGAATTAGTGGCTGTTAAGCATTAGCGTGCAAAACAATGAGACAAATGAATGAAAATTTATTGTCGTGAGTCTCTCTCTTACAATTTCCGCTGTCTTCGCTAACCGTCGCTGGAATCAACTTTATTGCTCGCAGCTCACTCGTGCGTGTAACTCATGGACAGGTGGCAACGACTGCGAAATATCTAGATTCTTAACACGATTTATTGCCAAGGCACTACTGTCATAACAGTAAAACAGGTGTAGTTAAACAGGAGCATTCGCGCTTTGGCGTTAATATATTAGCCGGATCTGCGTGCCTCGACCAACGCGTTCTATGCGGGAATTGTGCTTCGCAAAAATAAATGTGAGTGTAGATAAAATAAAACAGTTATTACAATTTCATTATTGACAATAAGTTTATTTTATGTTTTGATCACACTTTTATAAAATACTTTCAAATATTGGCCGCAGCTCCGTCTCAGAAAGTCCATCCATTGAGTCCAAAATGTCTAAGGATGTGATATCACACGATCTGTGTTCTCTCAATTAATCCATTGATTGATGCGATGTGTGAAAAGTGTAATCAAATGTCGTAGAGATCACGAGCTTCATTTTCATGTATCCAAGATACGGTTATCATGGCGCGTTAACGGTCGCCACTAACGATTACATTCTCACCGCCATCATTTTTGAAGAAATGTGGACCGATGCTTCCATGTGCGTCTTTAGTTGATCCAACATTGATCCCACTTGTACAGCCTAGCACGCCGGGCGGTTGTAGTACCTAAAAACTTCTATATGCTAGATCATTAGACAAAGCGCGTTGAGGATATCTCAAATTGGTTGAGACGGCTGTCAGTTTAGGTTATGTCTTCTGTTTTGCCGAAAGTACGACTATCGAGATATTTCAACCTCCGGCGTGCAAAGCTTGGATAATGGAGCAGAAAGTTCCTAGATGTTTTCACTTAACCATCCCTCATTCTACTTTGACTATTAGTGTCTGGCAAGACTCTTAGCCTTCGCGTATGGATGCCTATTGGACAGTGTTCAGTAAGAATTCTTATGATTGCGGAAAGTGAATTTTGCTCAAGGCAAGTCGTTCAGAAGATTTTCTGCATTCTACCACAAAGATCTCTCAGTCACGAAGGAGCTGGTCTTCGAGCAGCGCATGCTATGCGTACTCGAGTTTCTTTGGTTCAATGCTAGATCCCAAGACGCCAAGCCAGCCCAGAGCTAGTATTGTCGCTTTGCTACACCTCATAGCGGTGCATCTGCCGTCACTTTCAAAGCATATAACTTCCATCTGAAAAATACTACAACGGTCCGGTAACTCAAAGGTTATATTGACGAAGGGGTTTTTTTTACAGAAAACTCCCTCTCATAACCTCATAACAAAGTTCACTGCCCTCTTTCTCCACCAACTTCTCCACATCCACATATCCCTCGTCGGTATTTGAGCAGAGAGAAAGCAACTACGAAAGACCTCTGAGATGCAGTGATCCTTGATCCAAGTTTTCTGTGATGCGGTTGAACGAGGACAGATTTTCGGCGTGTCCTTGCTCGGACACCTTCATATACCCAGATTTTCTTAGCATTAAAAATCAATACGCAGCCATATCCGTTACGTTTCAAAGATAGATATCAATCCGATATGATAATTGGGGAAAATTCGAAAATTATTTTTCTAAAAGGCATAGGCTTTACTTTGTGTTTCCGGATTTTAGAACCTCGTCTCTTACTGACCTTAATAACTCATAAATCTAAACGCTTTATCTTTTTTAATTTTCATTTCCTTAATAAATACATAGTTCAAGGTCAGTTTGTCATGAAATACAAAAGCGAAAAATGTCAGACGGAAACTGAAACGTGACAAGGAAACATTAAAATGTAAGGAACGCAAAAGTGGAGAAATAAAAAACAAGAACAGAAATCTAAAATGAGAAACAAAATTTGAAAACTGAAATGGTAAATGAGTAATGAAGAGAGAAAAATGAAAAGACTACAAAAAAAAAAAAAAAACATTACAAAGAAACTAAAAGTTAATGCACAAAACGCCAAGAGCACCAACAGCAAAGAAAACGGAAATGCGAATAAGAATTCAAGCAATGCTTTTTGTTACATCCAGAGATCAAGGTTAAATTTATATACGCACGTACAGCATGAAAAACACACGCTGTAAAGATGTGCGAAAGAGATTTAGAATTTAAAAATATCTCAAATTCAACTAAATGTGCTTTGGTGGATTTTTGTCTTGTTTTTGTATAAAACGTCTTGTGGACGAAGGGAAGTTAAAATTAGCGCCAACACTTCCGCTGTGGTTGCGTGCTGAAGAACGTGCTCGTATGTGCGTTGCGTAGCGTGAAACGTGGGCGTTACTAAGTAACAGTCGCAGGAAGTGTGGAAGACAAATGAGCGTAGCGGTAAATCTGTCATAAGGATAAGCTCGGACCAAATGAGATTTTCCAGAAGGTAGAAAAAAAAAATGGAGATCGCATAGTGAATAAATTATGGTGGGGGAGTAGTAGTGAACCTAATTCAAAAATTACATAATTCAAAATCATAAGTTGTTCTAAAAGGACATTTTTGAGAATTAATAATCATTGAAAGCATTATTTTAAGAATATGCAGACAATTTTTTTGAAGAGGAAAATGTGAAACTTTTAGATTTAAAGATGGTCTATGATGGCCGGACTGAAATTTTACAAAAATATAGAAAGGCCTGCGCTCGAAATCAGAAAAATTTACAAATTACGACATTCTTAAATAAAAGTTGAATTTCATTTGTCACCTCCTGTAATCCTCCAAGAAAAATTGAAAAATATTTTTTTATAAAATGAGACTAAAGGTAACTGATGAAGCTACCTATAAATGAACTGAACAAATACATTTTAGAAAGCTATTTATGATATCTAAATTTAGTATGCATTTACTAATCGGAGTTGGTCTTTGCACATCTGCTACTCAATTTACACTCACTTTGGCTTGCCATTTCCTAATAAACAGATTTAATCCGTTACAACGTTTGCAAATCGTACAGATTTATTACCAAAATAATGGTTCCATTCGGTTCGGTACGGTCCATAAAATCAATCATTAGAGTGGCTAATTCGAGTAACCGTGTATAGATTTCGCATCAAGTTTAGAATATGAGAGACAGCGTATCGAAGCCGACCCGAATGAGTCTATCTATCATCGTAAGGCTACATGCCTTACAGCCAATGAAAAAACCAATATCTTGCATGAAACTATTGGTGAGCTTCAGACTTCTTGACTATTGCAGTGTTTTCCAAGCCAAATTGTAGCCATTAAGGTGTGGTAGGTTTACTGCTCCGGAGTGAAGCCTTCTTCGGGGAAGTGACCAACCACTGAGATAGCAGAATGGCGATTATAGCCTTAAACGTATTAACAATACGTTCAGGGTTGAGTAAGGAGTGCCTAACCTCATTATCAATGGCATCGAGTGTCTTTGTAATAAGGCTAGTATGGGTTCCGGACAATAGCGGAATCGCAGGTAATTGTAAAGCTGATGAGCTAGCAAGGAAAGGCACCCATAAATCGCCGACATATATCAGTCCACGTGCGGTGTCTCTAACCTAATCTTATCATGGCGGTGTCATTTCCGAAATCATTTTTAAAATATAATAGCACCCTTACTATTATCTTTATAATAGAACGAAATGCTTAGTCATAACATTAACGGATTATTGTAGTCTAGAGGCCTGAATTTCGAGTCATGTGATTTAATTTAGTATGGTTTTCTGTGATTTTGAAAATTTATCTCTACAGAGTATGTCTGGAAAGTAATAGGACTGAGTCGATTTAAAAAAATGTATTGAATCAAACGTTGCAATTCTTTAAAAACATTTAAAAGAGGCTGCTTCGGCGTCGTTGCAGCGCTGCTAGCGCGATTTTCAGTTGAAAAGTTGAGTTAGGTATCTGTTCACAAGAAAGGCGGTGTGAGCCGGGGAGTTGTCGTGGTGCAACTTCCAATCAGCTGCGATGTCTTGTCGTAAAACTTGGCGTTGACGATTTGTCCAGGAGGAGCAAATATAGAAGTTTTCCAATTATTTTTCGAAAATATTAAATATTCAATAAGACCTCAGTGCGATGCATTTTTCATAAAAGCATAATAAGTTCAAATTTGCTAATTTAAATACAAGTTTGTGAAAATATTAAATATACCATAATATTTTTTCTTTTAATACAATATTTAATT
>NW_017535407.1:2420878-2428270 GCF_001853355.1 Bactrocera latifrons
ATTTAAAAAAAATTATAAAATTTTACACTTTTTTTCGAAGTTTTCTTAGTTTAACTGGAAGATGAATTATTAAAAATATGAATCTCTTTGAAGTTTTTGTTTCCTATAGAAAGTGCGACCTTCATCCTGCCCGCGCCCTCCAAAAAAAATCAATTTGTTGAAGCCTCTGAAGCAGGCTCCCTCTCCCCTTAATGAAAATCTAATTTGGATCTACTTATATCTTGGATCTAAAGTCAATTTTATTGCATGTGATTGAATATCTACAAAACTGTTATAATTACTAAGCACAATACGCGTTTAATTAGTTTCATTAATTTTAATCAAATCTAAGCAGACATGGTGGCTTCAATTAAAAAATAATTAGTTTCAAATTACTATCTCGTTAGCAAATAAAACCGCATAAATCGATATTTTTTGATTTATGAACAAATACATGACTGAGCATTTTTTGTTTTTTGTTACTAGTATTATTCGTAATGTGCATTGTTATAATTTAAATAAATTAAATATATTTTTTTATTGTCCGCTGAAAATATTTTTTATGTCGCACAATTTCCACTAAAACAAAAAATTCTTATTGCACCGGCACGAGAATTTTAATTATCAGCAAAAGAGCAGATAAAAGCTCACACACACGCATGCAAATTACTGAATTAAAGCAAAAATTGCAAATAATTGTTGCAATTGTTGGATAATTACACAATCGCAAACAAATGTGGCAGCAGCGTAGGCGCGTAGCAATGCGGGTGTGTGGCCGGTAGAGGCAATAATAGTTGAAACGAGTAATGCATTTTAACAGATAACGAACGTACAAATTAAACAATAGTTACATGCATATACAACAACAACATTTGTTTAGGTATGTTGTTGCTGCTCGGCATGATGCTGGTTGCAAGCACAATTGCTAACTTGTAACAGTTTCTATGCGTAAATTTTTTTTTAATCATTGTTATTGCTATTGTAACCATTGTGCTGACCACGCACTGTCGTTGACAACAATTGTTAAAGATAACACATGCAGGCAAATAAATTTTTTTTTCTTTGGGGTTTTTGCAACGGTAATAGCTGACAATATGCGTTTGCTATAAGTCTCAGCGGGTGTTTCTAGCTTTTGTTTTAAATTGTCTTTTAGGAAGGTTCAAAATTTTTCGAAATTTCGATACAAAATCAGCATATTTCGAGAATTGATTAGTACATATACACATATTGTCGTCGAGAACTGTGAAGTCGATTAGTTTTCAGGAAAAGGAAGGGTGCCGCTACCGTAATTTAATCAGCATGAGAATGAGTAGAGGATTCGGAGTGCACCACACTTCGGTAATCAAAGAATAACCGTCAACATAACCTTGATTTTTGACTCGCTTTGACCAGATTTTTCGGCTTCGTCTTGCGCTACATTCGACCGATTAATAGTCTGTTTTCGGGTCGTAAGCACAGATCCAAGACTCGTCGCTGGTAATAATACGTTTCACGATATTCTAGTATTCGGAAAGCATTGTCCCACAGACGTTAAAGCGACGCTGTTTTTTCGAAAGATTTTTCAAAAATGATTTTGCTGATCTTTCCAATATTCTAAAGATGCGAGTAAGAACTCAGACTATTAATAGTCGATTCTGAAACACCAATTTCTTTCTTTTATTGACGTAATGATGCTGATGGCCGTCCTGGACGTGGTTTGTCTTCAACGCGTTCTCGACTAGAAATACATATCTTTTCCAAGAAAAAATCTGTTGAGATGCTATTCCCTTTTCGTTTTGCTACTTGTCATCTCATTATTCAAATAACCACACAAACGAATCTATACAATTCAAATATATTCAGATTTGTATCAGCTCAAGGGCTCTGAGTATAACTGTACCTTTTAAGCTAGTTTGCAAAGATGTTGCGCTGATACAACAGAGCTTACAATGCGAATATGTTTTCGTACTTTTGAGTATAATATTAGGTTGTCAAAAAAATTTGCGGTATTTTCGCTAGTTGGCGCTGAGAGCGCGTAGTTCTAGTTTTATTCGTCGCATCGGGTCATGCTATACCTTTTTGGAAAGCTCATTTTACGCGCTAACACGTGTTTGATTGATTGTTGACCCGATACAGTTTCCATTTCCACCGCACAACGATGGTTTCAACCTTTTCGTTCTGTTGTAGAGGTGGTCGAAGATGCGCGACGTTACGGAAGGCCTATCATCGAAAATTGCGATAAATCGCTGAATTGGTCGAAAAAGATCGGCATAGTAGCAGGCGTAGCATCGGTCAAGAGCTGGAATGAGTCATCAAACCGTTATAAAATAAAAAATACAAAAATAAATAAAAAAAATACCGCAAGACTTTTTTGACAACCTATTATTATTTTACATTAGTGATTTTGAAATATTTTTTTCAATAATCAAAATAAGTGTTTTATGTATTATTTTATTCAGTTTCGTTGTACCTTTATAGTGCTTTAAACAAAAATCGCCTAAACAGTATTTTATCTATAATATTTTTGTTGCTATTTACGCATCTATATAGACTCATGCAGCAGCCATTCAGCGCCCACAATAGCCTTGTGCTTTGGAATTTAATCAACTTAACAAAACCGGGCACAAATTAATGCACAATACAGTCGCCTCCACCATGCAGACATAAAATTACTCCCAGTACTTAACCACTTTTGCACTCTTCAATTAAATTGCATTTGAAAGCTCTGCCATGCGTTCCTGCCGCAGCACAATGCAAGCCCCTTGTCACCACATTCACACACTTACAATCACATGCACATATACATATATCTCAATAGGCATTGTGCTAACAACTTAAATAAATACGAGTGTGTAGAACAAATGAGCTGGTGCTGGTGCTGGGCTTTTCGAAAAATTTCAATTCAATTTTAATTTGAATTGTTACACTTTATTTGCATTTGCTAGCAGTGCGTAGCATCTGCTATTATGATGCACTGCCGGTCTATATGGCTTCCGTGTTCACGCACACTCTCTCTATGCTTGTGTGCGTTCTTTAGTCAAAACTCAATGTACTAATATTTGTATGTTTGCCTGAGTGCACTTTTCTCATTCATTTATGCACTTCTGTGCCTGTTTGGCATTTCTGTCGACTATGCCTGCAGAAGGAACAACAATATTATTAAAATGATAATAGAAATTTTCCTGATGAATACCCATGCCGGTTGGGCAGCGCTTGCTTAATTTGGTTTCTCATTTGGTACTGAGCAACTAGGAAATGCTTTAAATAGTCCAATTATTTAAAAATAATAAAATAAAATTTTAAAAACTATTTTTTTTGAATTATGCGAAACTTGTGAAATAACGCACGATTGAAAGTTAATCCTGGTTGCCAGAACCAAACGGAAAACTAACCAAGGAAAAACGTTAACTTCGCCTGCACCGAAGCTAATATACCCTTCATAGGTGCATTTCTTTTAGTAGCTATGTGTTCAGTTTGTATGAAAGCTATAAGCCATAGTAATCCGATCTGAATAATTTCTTCGGAAATTACATCGTTGCCTTAGAAAATAACCTGTGCCAACTTTTGTGAAAATACATTGTGAAATGTGAAAGCTTTCCATACAAGCCCTTGATTCCGATCGTTCAGTTTGTATGGCAGCTATGTGTTATTGTGGTCCGATATCGGCAGTTCCGACAAATGAGAAGCTTAGTTCGTATATAGACTGACAGACGGACGGACGGACAGACAGACGGTCATAGCTAAATCGACTCAGCTCAACATACTGATCATTTATATGTATACTTTATTGGGTCTTCGATGCTTCCTTCTGGGTGTTACAAACTTAGTAGCAAACTTAGGGTATATTAAGTTTCAGAGTATAAAAATGAAGCAAATGCTGCATATTGAAAGAAAAATTGCGAAAATAATTAATATTGAAATGAGTTTAAGTTGTGGTAATGTCAAAAAAAAAAAAAAAAGTGTGTGAAAGCGCTAGTCATTTCTTCTTTTCGCCATTAGTTTCGAGCGTTTTCATCCATTCGGACAACCTGGCCAGCGCAGCCGCTGTCTTTTGACAGTGTCGCCTTTGTCAATGCGCAAAGGACCATAAATCTTCCGCGAAAACTTTCTCCTGCATTGGCCATACCGCAAGACGTAAATGATGAGGGACTTGAACCGTTTAATCTTTGTTCGTCGAGAGAGGACTTTAATTTCCAAAGTAGAACTGACGTCGCGGTTGTTGCGGCTAATGATATCTATGTCATCAGCGGCTGTACATTCTTATAGAATATGCTTCTTTGTTTTACCCTGCAGCCCGTATTATACCTCGCTTGGTATCGAACGACTCGGAAAGGTCCTTACCAACATGTATCCATCACATAACATCATTGCCATCGTCATCGATTGTGGGATATGGTTCGCCATCTCGAGACGTTGCACTTTCACTGCCGTTCAGCAGGCAATTCCCTTCAGTATGTTCTGAACGTTTGACACTGGATCATCACTTTGAGTCCTACAATTGCTCCGCTCTGGAAACCTTGCGCTAGTCGCCACTTCTTTTCATTGAGTTTTTGACCATTATTCTACTTATTAAAAGCAATGGTTTCGCTTGCAGCCGTACATAAGGAGCTTCAGAAGCCGTCCCACAATACCCTTATACCGAGTTACTGTTGATTGCTCTCAGAGGGTAGGAGTCCAAGTTAATTAAAAACCCATTTCGCTTTCGGTTCGGTCGTCCATCTATCACAACATGATCGATAAGGTTTCGAACTTTTTGATCCGGAGAGAGCCAAGTAATTTGATGTATTTACTTGTGTTGGAATCTAGAACTAGAGACAACCACATTTCGGGCCCTTGTGAAGTCGATCAGCCTCAACCCATTTGGAGAGGTTTCGCCATGGAGGCTGAATTTTCCGACTATTGTTCCAAAGATGTCTTCTGACAAAATCTAAGACAGTTACGGGGTTACCAACAAGTATACCAATCTGCCAGAGAAATTCTTCTGGACCTTTTCCAAGACACTTACTTGTGGTTAATATTCGAAAAAAATGTTAGTTGGCTTTTAACAAAATTTTTTTATAAGAACTGAAAGAATAGAGCAAAAAATCTTATTTGCAAAATGTATATGTTCTTAGATCTATCATTGTATTAAATTTAAAAGTTTTGTAAACCCTCCAAAAAAATGTTACTAACCCAACTCTGAAATAAAAATATATCAATATATCGGTTTCCATTAAATCCATTCATCCTATTTTATGCTCCTCCGCATTTTGCTAACATAAAAACGAATTATTTCATAGAAAAAAGAGCAAAAACATCCTGAGCAATACTTAAAATTCACAACCACATTTGGCATTCAGACGATTGCATTTCCTCTAGCGCCTGTGTGTATGCTTGTATGATAAAGCGTTGAAGTGTGTCCGATCTCTAATACTACTACATATTTGTTACCAATACACATATCTATTTATTTGCTTGTTAATATTTATCCTTGTATGCACACACGTACTTGGAACTAACCCACATATGCACTTTTATTCACTTAAAAGCGTGCAGCAAGCCATAGGGACCACTGGTTCCATACTTGCAACATATTTTACATTTTTACATAGGATATATTACTGACATGAGCATTAACATATCTATATGTAAGCGCTCGCAGAAGGCACCTCATAGCCTAGTTTACTAATAGTGCGACAAGGGAGTCGCCTTTAGAAAATTAAATAAACCTGCTGAGAAATTGGTAGTTAATGAAAGTTGAGTAGTTTTGCAATCAAATTTACTACTTGTATGCTGTTGAATTGCTCTTTGACTTTAACAGATTTTTCTTGTTGATTGCAAAAGCTTTTTTTTACATCCTTTAATAATGAAAATTAATGATGCTTTGAGTGAAGGTCATCTCGTTATTGTTTAATTGAGAAATTTTTTTGTGTATAGATTTTTTAGTAAATTTTATTTAAACTGTTTTTGAGTGCATATGCCTTTTCTAAAAACAAGTAATGGTAAAATGGGTTTCCTCGGGTAAAAAACAGCCTTTTTTCAAAAATTTTTTCCCATATAAAAACTGAAATATTTTATTATAATTTTGAATTGTTACAAACATACACTATTAGAGAAAATTTTCGAAAAAAAAATTTTAAACTCGGCCATTGCGACGCCATATCCAGTGACCCCTCGGTGCTCCCGCGTTGGCTCCTCCTTAGAGGATCATAAAAGTGAAAAAAGAAGTGTTTCAGTTAAATCCTTAACTTAGAACCTGAACAAAAAACTGAAAATTGTATTTGTGGCACACATTTTTACAAAAAAAAAAAATTAAAATTTCGCTAAAAATTTCGAAATAAAAAATCTTAACAAAATCCTTCGTCCAAGTCTTTAAGAATTGTATCTTAAAGAAATGAAATAAATTCCAAATGTGTTGGAGAAGCTGAATGAAATCTTTTGCTGAAGTTAAATGTTTTCTTGATGATTTGGCTTCCATTATACCCTAACATATTGTATTGGATTGTCATCTGCTGACTGTGATGGCCAATCTAATGTAACAATACGGTTTTCTTGTTGCCATTGAATATAGAATCTGCTATTAGGTTTCGGATCAGTGTCTGCTCAATCGTGGGTATTTTTGCCGTAAAACATTTCAGCTGACTTCAGTAAACCGTTTTTTACAATTTTATGATTCTAATGGCTTTCAAAAAATTCAAATTAATGAAGAGAGAAATATCCATAAACATGCACCTTCTTTGTAAAAAATGTTTGTCCTTTTCTTAGCGGAAGACGCCCCAAACGGGTTGAACAATAGAAACGTTGACTGTAAACATTACATTGATTTAATCACGAATGATGTCTTTCATGTTCGAATGTAGCCTTTTGCAACATATTGAAACAGAGCATAATACTTCGTCCACCTAAAGGTTGTACGTATCACCTAAAACTAAGCGAGTTATGTAAAGGGTTATATATATACATATATGAATGATCAGGATGACGAGTCTAGTTGAAGTCCGACTGCCCGTCCATAAGAGCCATAACTTGAGTTATTAATTAAATGATGAAACTTGGTATACGTGTTTCTGACAACCAAAGAGGTTGGTATTGCAAGTGAGCAGAATTGTACCATTGTTTCGCCTACAAAATGCCATTATTGGAAGCCTGCTTTTTAGTACAACAAATTTCAATATTTCCGCATTCTCTAGTAAGTTTAATATACTTATCTCCTGAACTATTCAAGCTATAGTATAGAAAGTATAGCTTTAAGCAAGTCCCCCTATGTAAGGGTTTTGTTAAAACTGCTAAAAGTGCAATAAATCTATAAATAAAATTCCCAAATTAATACTGAAGGGCACTCGAATACTCGAATTTAGCCCCCCCTTTCTTTTTTTTTAGTTTTTCGGAAAAATAACAAAAAAAAAATTTTGAAAAAGAAATCCAAAAAAAAAATTGTAAATTGTAAAAAATTAA